>NW_027480595.1:302225-604450 GCF_051401765.1 Calliopsis andreniformis | reverse complement strand
TGTCAATCCTCAATCCTCAATAGAATATACTCAATTCACAGTTTTCAATACTCAATACTCAATCTGCAATCTTCAAATCTCTATCCACAAACATCAATTCTCATCACTCAACCCTCAACACTCAGTCCTCAATGTTCAACCCTCAATCCTCAATTCTCAATCTTCAATCCTCAATACTGAACCTTCAATCCTCAATCCTCAATCCTCAGTCCTCAATCCTCAATCCTCACTCTTAATCTTCAATCCTCAGTACTCAATCTTCAATCCTCAATCCTCAACCTTCAATCCTCAATACTCAATCTTCAATGCTCAATCCTCAATTCTCAATCTTCAATCCTCAATACTGAACCTTCAATCCTCAATCCTCAATCCTCAGTCCTCAACCCTCAATACTCACTCTTTATCTTCAATCCTCAGTACTCAATCTTCAATCCTCAATCCTCAATCCTCAATCCTCAATCCTCAATCTTCAATCCTCAATACTCAATCTTCAATCCTCAATCCTCAATCCTCAATCCTCAATCCTCAATCCTCAATCCTCTGTCCTCAATCCTCAATCCTCATTCTTCAATCCTCAATACCCAATCCTCAATCTTAAATCCTCAATCCTCAATTCGCAATCCTCAATCCTCAATCCTCAGGCCTCAAGTATCAATACTCAACCCTCAGTCCTCGTCCTCAATCCACGACCTTCAATCCTCAATCCTCAATCTTCATTCATCAATATTCAACCTTCAATCCTCAATCCTCAATCCTCAATATTCAACACACAACCCTCATACATCAATCCTCAATACTCAACCATCAATCCTCAATTCTCAATACTCAATAGAATATACTGAATTCTCATGGTTGAATACTCGTTCCAAAATATTCAATAATCAAATCTCAATCCTCAAACATCAATCCTCAACACTCAATCCTCAACACTCAGTCCTCTCTCTTCAATCCTCCATCCTCAATCCTCAATCCTCAAGCGTGAATGCTCAATCCTCGATCCTCAACCCTCAATCCTCAGTCCTCAAACCTCAATCCTGAATCCTCAATCCTGAATCCTCAATCTTCAGCCCTCAGTCCTCAACAATCGGTGGTCAATCCTCAATCCTCAATACAATATCATGAACTCACAGTTTTCAATACTCAATACTCAACCTGCAATCTTCAAATCTCTATCCACAAACATCAATTCACAACACTCAACCTTCAACACTCAGTCCCCAATCCTCAATATTCAAGCCTCAATCCTCAATCCACAATCCTCAACACTCAATCCTCAATACTCAATCTTGAATCCTCAATCCTCAATCCTCAATCCTCAATCTTCAATCCTCAATACTCAATCTTCAATCCTCAATCCTCAATCCTCAATCCTCAATCCTCAATCCTCAATCCTCTGTCCTCAATCCTCAATCCTCATTCTTCAATCCTCAATACCCAATCCTCAATCTTAAATCCTCAATCCTCAATTCGCAATCCTCAATCCTCAATGCTCAGGCCTCAAGTATCAATACTCGACCCTCAGTCCTCGTCCTCAATCCACGACCTTCAATCCTCTATCCTCAATCTTCATTCATCAATATTCAACCTTCAATCCTCAATCCTCAATCCTCAATCCTCAATCCTCAATCCTCAATGTTCAATCCTCAATACCCGATCCTCAGTCTTCAATCCTCAATCCTCAATCCTCAATCCTCAATCCTCAATCCTCAACCCTCAGTCCTCAAACCTCAATCCTGAATCCTCAATCCTGAATCCTCAATCTTCAGCCCTCAGTCCTCAACAATCAGTGGTCAATCCTCTATCCTCAATAGAATATCATGAATTCACAGTTTTCAATACTCAATACTCAACCTGCAATCTTCAGATCTCTATCCACAAACATCAATTCTCATCACTCAACCCTCAACACTCAGTCCCCAATCCTCAATATTCAAGCCCCAATCCTCAATCCTCAATTCTCAATCCTCAATCCTCCGTCCTTAGTCCTCAAACCTCAATCCTCAACACTCAGCCCTCATCCTCAATCCTCAATCCTCAATCCTCAATCCTCAATCTTCAATCCTGAATACTCAATCTTCAATCCTCAATTCTCAGTCCTCAAACCTCAATTCTGAATCATCAATCCTGAATCCTCAATCTTCAGCCCACAGTCCTCAAGATTCAGTTGTCAATCCTCAATCCTCAATAGAATATCCTGAACTCACAGTTTTCAATACTCAATACTCAATCTGCAATATTCAAATCTCTATCCAGAAACATAAATTCTCATCACTCAACTCTCAACACTCAGTACTCAATGTTCAATCCTCATCCTCAATTCTCAATCCTCAATCCTCAGTCCTCAGTCCGCAAACCTCAATCTTCAACCCTCAGCCCTCATCCTCAATCCTCAATCCTCAATCCTCAATCCTCAATCTTCAATCCTCAATACTCAATCTTCAATCCTCAATGCTCAGTCCTCAAATTTCAATTCTGAATCCTCAATCCGGAACCCTCAATCTTCAGCCCTCAGTCCTCAACAATCTGTTGTCAATCCTCAATCCTCAATAGAATATACTCAATTCACAGTTTTCAATACTCAATACTCAATCTGCAATCTTCAAATCTCTATCCACAAACATCAATTCTCATCACTCAACCCTCAACACTCAGTCCTCAATGTTCAACCCTCAATCCTCAATTCTCAATCTTCAATCCTCAATACTGAACCTTCAATCCTCAATCCTCAATCCTCAGTCCTCAATCCTCAATCCTCACTCTTAATCTTCAATCCTCAGTACTCAATCTTCAATCCTCAATCCTCAACCTTCAATCCTCAATACTCAATCTTCAATGCTCAATCCTCAATTCTCAATCTTCAATCCTCAATACTGAACCTTCAATCCTCAATCCTCAATCCTCAGTCCTCAACCCTCAATACTCACTCTTTATCTTCAATCCTCAGTACTCAATCTTCAATCCTCAATCCTCAATCCTCAATCCTCAATCCTCAATCTTCAATCCTCAATACTCAATCTTCAATCCTCAATCCTCAATCCTCAATCCTCAATCCTCAATCCTCAATCCTCTGTCCTCAATCCTCAATCCTCATTCTTCAATCCTCAATACCCAATCCTCAATCTTAAATCCTCAATCCTCAATTCGCAATCCTCAATCCTCAATCCTCAGGCCTCAAGTATCAATACTCAACCCTCAGTCCTCGTCCTCAATCCACGACCTTCAATCCTCAATCCTCAATCTTCATTCATCAATATTCAACCTTCAATCCTCAATCCTCAATCCTCAATATTCAACACACAACCCTCATACATCAATCCTCAATACTCAACCATCAATCCTCAATTCTCAATACTCAATAGAATATACTGAATTCTCATGGTTGAATACTCGTTCCAAAATATTCAATAATCAAATCTCAATCCTCAAACATCAATCCTCAACACTCAATCCTCAACACTCAGTCCTCTCTCTTCAATCCTCCATCCTCAATCCTCAATCCTCAAGCGTGAATGCTCAATCCTCGATCCTCAACCCTCAATCCTCAGTCCTCAAACCTCAATCCTGAATCCTCAATCCTGAATCCTCAATCTTCAGCCCTCAGTCCTCAACAATCGGTGGTCAATCCTCAATCCTCAATACAATATCATGAACTCACAGTTTTCAATACTCAATACTCAACCTGCAATCTTCAAATCTCTATCCACAAACATCAATTCACAACACTCAACCTTCAACACTCAGTCCCCAGTCCTCAATATTCAAGCCTCAATCCTCAATCCACAATCCTCAACACTCAATCCTCAATACTCAATCTTGAATCCTCAATCCTCAATCCTCAATCCTCAATTCGCAATCCTCAATAGTCAATCTTCAATCCTCAATACTCAATATTCAATCCTCAATCCTCAATCCTCAATCCTCAATCCTCATTCTTCGATCCTCAATACCAAATCCTCAATCTTCAATCCTCAATGCTCAATCCTCAATTCTCAACCCTCAATCCTCTGTCCTTAGTCCTCAAACCTCAATCCTCAATACCCAATCCTCAATCTTCAATCCTCAATCCTCAATCCTCAATTCTCAATCCTCAATCCTCAATCCTCAGACCTCAATCATAAATATTCAACCCCCAGTCCTCGTTCTCAATCCACAACCCTCAATCCTCAATCCTCAATCCTCATGCATCAATATTCAACCTTCAATCCTCAATCCTCAATCCTCAATTCTCAATCCTCAATCCTCAATCCTCAGTCCTCTCTCCTCAAACCTCAATGCTGAATCCTCAATCCTGAATCCTCAAGCTTCAGCACTCAGTCCTCAGCAATCAGATGTCAATCCTCAATCCTCAATAGAATATCATCAATTCACAGTTTTCAATACTCAATACTCAATCTGCAATCTTCAAATCTCCATCCACAAACATCAATTCTCATCATTCAACCCTCAACACTCAGTCCCCAATCCTCAATATTCAATGCTCAATCCTCAATCCTCAATCCACAATCCTCAACCTTCAATCCTCAATACTCAATCTTCAATGCTCAATCCTCAATTCTCAATCTTCAATCCTCAATACTGAACCTTCAATCCTCAATCCTCAATCCTCAGTCCTCAACCCTCAATACTCACTCTTTATCTTCAATCCTCAGTACTCAATCTTCAATCCTCAATCCTCAATCCTCAATCCTCAATCCTCAATCTTCAATCCTCAATATTCAATCTTCAATCCTCAATCCTCAATCCTCAATCCTCAATACTCAATCCTCAATCCTCAATCCTCAATCGTCAATCTTCAATCCTCAATCCTCTGCCCTCAATCCTCAATCCTCATTCTTCAATCCTCAATACCCAATCCTCAATCTTAAATCCTCAATCCTCAATTCGCAATCCTCAATCCTCAATCCTCAGGCCTCAAGTATCAATACTCAACCCTCAGTCCTCGTCCTCAATCCACGACCTTCAATCCTCAATCCTCAATCTTCATTCATCAATATTCAACCTTCAATCCTCAATTCTCAATCCTCAATCCTCAATCCTCAATGCTCAATATTCAACACACAACCCTCATACATCAATCCTCAATACTCAACCATCAATCCTCAGTTCTCAATACTCAGTAGAATATACTGAATTCTCATGGTTGAATACTCATTCCAAAATATTCAATAATCAAATCTCAATCCTCAAACATCAATCCTCAACACTCAATCCTCAACACTCAGTCCTCTCTCTTCAATCCTCCATCCTCAATCCTCAATCCTCAAGCGTGAATCCTCAATCCTCGATCCTCAACCCTCAATCCTCAGTCCTCAAACCTCAATCCTGAATCCTCAATCCTGAATCCTCATTCTTCAGCCCTCAGTCCTCAACAATCGGTGGTCAATCCTCAATCCTCAATACAATATCATGAACTCACAGTTTTCAATACTCAATACTCAACCTGCAATCTTCAAATCTCTATCCACAAACATCAATTCACAACACTCAACCCTTAACACTCAGTCCCCAATCCTCAATATTCAAGCCTCAATCCTCAATCCTCAATCCACAATCCTCAACATTCAATCCTCAATACTCAATCTTGAATCCTCAATCCTCAATCCTCAATCCTCAATTCGCAATCCTCAATAGTCAATCTTCAATCCTCAATACTCAATATTCAATCCTTAATCCTCAATCCTCAATCCTCAATCCTCAATCCTCATTCTTCGATCCTCGATACCAAATCCTCAATCTTCAATCCTCAATGCTCAATCCTCAATTCTCAACCCTCAATCCTCTGTCCTTAGTCCTCAAACCTCAATCCTCAACCCTCAGCCCTCATCCTCAATCCTCAATCCTCAATCCTCAACCCTCAATCCTCAATCCTCAATGTTCAAACCTCAATACCCAATCCTCAGTCTTCAATCCTCAATCCTCAATCCTCAATCCTCAATCCTCAATCCTCAATCCTCAATCCTCAGTCCTCAGACCTCAATCCTGAATCCTCAATCCTGAATCCTCAATCTTCAGCCCTCAGTCCTCAACAATCAGTGGTCCATCCTGAATCCTCAACAGAATATCATGATTTCACAGTTTTCAATACTCAATACTCAACCTGCAATCTTCAAATCTCTATCCACAAACATCAATCCTCATCACTCAACCCTCAACACTCAGTCCCCAATCCTCAATATTCAAGCCTCAATCCTCAATACCCAATCCTCAATCTTCAATCCTCAATCTTCAATCCTCAATCCTCAATCCTCAATTCTCAATCCTCAGTCCTCAATCCTCAGACCTCAAACATAAATATTCAACCCTCAGTCCTCGTACTCAATCCACAACCCGCAATCCTCAATCCTCAATCCTCAATCCTCAATCTTCAATCCTCAGTCCTCAATCCTCAATCCTCAATCCTCAATCCTCAATCCTCAATCCTCAATCTTCAATCCCCAAACCTCATCCCCAATTCGCAATACTCAATCCTCAATCCTCAGGCCTCAAGTATCGATACTCAACCCTCAGTCCTCGTCCTCAATCCACGACCTTCAATCCTCAATCCTCAATCTTCATTCATCAATATTCAACCTTCAATCCTCAATCCTCAATCCTCAATCCTCAATTCTCAATCCTCAATGTTCAATCCTCAATACCCGATCCTCAGTCTTCAATCCTCAATCCTCAATCCTCAATCCTCAATCCTCAATCCTCAATCCTCAGTCCTCAAACCTCAATCCTGAATCGTCAATCCTGAATCCTCAACCTTCAGCCCTCAGTCCTCAACAATCAGTGGTCCATCCTCAATCCTCAATAGAATATCATGATTTCACAGTTTTCAATACTCAATACTCAACCTGCAATCTTCAAATCTCTATCCACAAACATCAATTCTCATCACTCAACCCTCAACACTCAGTCCCCAATCCTCAATCTTCAATCCTCAATCCTCAATCCTCAATCCTCAATCCTCAATCTTCAATCCTCAATACTCAATCTTCAATCCTCAATCCTCAATCCTCAATCCCCAATCCTCAGTCCTCAATCCTCAATCCTCTGTCCTCAATCCTCAATCCTCATTCTTCAATCCTCAATACCCAATCCTCAATCTTAAATCCTCAATCCTCAATTCGCAATCCTCAATCCTCCATCCTCAGGCCTCAAGTATCAATACTCGACCCTCAGTCCTCGTCCTCAATCCACGACCTTCAATCCTCAATCCTCAATCTTCATTCATCAATATTCAACCTTCAATCCTCAATCCTCAATCCTCAATCCTCAATCATCATTCTTCAATCCTCAATACCCGATCCTCAGTCTTCAATCCTCAATCCACAATCCTCAATCCTCAATCCTCAATCCTCAATCCTCAGTCCTCAAACCTCAATCCTGAATCCTCAATCCTGAATCCTCAAGCTTCAGCACTCAGTCCTCAGCAATCAGATGTCAATCCTCAATCCTCAATAGAATATCATCAATTCACAGTTTTCAATACTCAATACTCAATCTGCAATCTTCAAATCTCCATCCACAGACATCAATTCTCATCATTCAACCCTCAACGCTCAGTCCCCAATCCTCAATATTCAATGCTCAATCCTCAATCCTCAATCCACAATCCTCAACCTTCAATCCTCAATACTCAATCTTCAATGCTCAATCCTCAATTCTCAATCTTCAATCCTCAATACTGAACCTTCAATCCTCAATCCTCAATCCTCAGTCCTCAACCCTCAATACTCACTCTTAATCTTCAATCCTCAGTACTCAATCTTCAATCCTCAATCCTCAATCCTCAATCCTCAATCCTCAATCTTCAATCCTCAATACTCAATCTTCAACCCTCAATCCTCAATCCTCAATCCTCAATCCTCAATCCTCAATCCTCAATCGTCAATCTTCAATCCTCAATCCTCTGCCCTCAATCCTCAACCCTCATTCTTCAATCCTCAATACCCAATCCTCAATCTTAAATCCTCAATCCTCAATTCGCAATCCTCAATCCTCAATCCTCAGGCCTCAAGTATCAATACTCAACCCTCAGCCCTCGTCCTCAAACCACGACCTTCAATCCTCAATCCTCAATCTTCATTCATCAATATTCAACCTTCAATCCTCAATCCTCAATCCTCAATATTCAACACACAACCCTCATACATCAATCCTCAATACTCAACCATCAATCCTCAATTCTCAATACTCAATAGAATATACTGAATTCTCATGGTTGAATACTCGTTCCAAAATATTCAATAATCAAATCTCAATCCTCAATCCACAATCCTCAACCTTCAATCCTCAATACTCAATCTTCAATCCTCAATACCCAACCCTCAATCCTCAATTCGCAATCCTCAATAGTCGATCTTCAATCCTCAATACTCAATATTCAATCCTCAATCCTCAATCCTCAATCCTCAATCATCATTCTTCAATCCTCAATACCCTATCCTCAATCCTCAATCCTCAATCCTCAATCCTCAATACCCAATCCTCAATCTTCAATCCTCAATCCTCAATCCTCAATTCTCAATCCTCAGTCCTCAATCCTCAGACCTCAAACATAAATATTCAACCCTCAGTCCTCGTCCTCAATCCACAACCCGCAACCCTCAATCCTCAATCCTCAATCCTCAATCTTCAATCCTCAGTCCTCAATCCTCAATCCTCAATCCTCAATCCTCAATCCTCAATCCTCAATCTTCAATCCCCAATCCTCAATCCTCAATTCGCTATCCTCAATCCTCAATCCTCAGGCCTCAAGTATCGATACTCAACCCTCAGTCCTCGTCCTCAATCCACGACCTTCAATCCTCAATCCTCAATCTTCATTCATCAATATTCAATCTTCAATCCTCAATCCTCAATCCTCAATCCTCAATCCTCAATCCTCAATGTTCAATCCTCAATACCCGATCCTCAGTCTTCAATCCTCAATCCTCAATCCTCAATCCTCAATCCTCAATCCTCAATCCTCATACCTCAAACCTCAATCCTGAATCGTCAATCCTGAATCCTCAACCTTCAGCCCTCAGTCCTCAACAATCAGTGGTCCATCCTCAATCCTCAACAGAATATCATGATTTCACAGTTTTCAATACTCAATACTCAACCTGCAATCTTCAAATCTCTATCCACAAACATCAATTCTCATCACTCAACCCTCAGCACTCAGTCCCCAATCCTCAATCTAGAATCCTCAATCCTCAATCCTCAATCCTCAATCCTCAATCTTCAATCCTCAATACTCAATCTTCAATACTCAATCCTCAATCCTCAATCCTCAATCCTCAATCCTCAATCCTCAATCCTCTGTCCTCAATCCTCAATCCTTATTCTTCAATCCTCAATACCCAATCCTCAATCTTAAATCCTCAATCCTCAATTCGCAATCCTCAATCCTCAATCCTCAGGCCTCAAGTATCAATACTCGACCCTCAGTCCTCGTCCTCAATCCACGACCTTCAATCCTCAATCCTCAATCTTCATTCATCAATATTCAACCTTCAATCATCAATCCTCAATCCTCAATACTCAATCCTCAATCCTCAATGTTCAATCCTCAATACCCGATCCTCAGTCTTCAATCCTCAATCCTCAATCCTCAATCCTCAATCCTCAATCCTCAACCCTCAGTCCTCAAACCTCAATCCTGAATCCTTAATCCTGAATCCTCATTCTTCAGCCCTCAGTCCTCAACAATCGGTGGTCAATCCTCAATCCTCAATACAATATCATGAACTCACAGTTTTCAATACTCAATACTCAACCTGCAATCTTCAAATCTCTATCCACAAACATCAATTCACAACACTCAACCCTCAACACTCAGTCCCCAATCCTCAATATTCAAGCCTCAATCCTCAATCCTCAATCCACAATCCTCAACATTCAATCCTCAGTACTCAATTTTGAATCCTCAATCCTCAATCCTCAATCCTCAATTCGCAATCCTCAATTGTCAATCTTCAATCCTCAATACTCAATATTCAATCCTCAATCCTCAATCCTCAATCCTCAATCCTCATTCTTCGATCCTCAATACCAAATCCTCAATCTTCAATCCTCAATGCTCAATGCTCAATTCTCAACCCTCAATCCTCTGTCCTTAGTCCTCAAACCTCAATCCTCAACCCTCAGCCCTCATCCTCAATCCTCAATCCTCAATCCTCAACCCTCAATCCTCAATCCTCAATGTTCAAACCTCAATACCCAATCCTCAGTCTTCAATCCTCAATCCTCAATCCTCAATCCTCAATCCTCAATCCTCAATCCTCAATCCTCAGTCCTCAGACCTCAATCCTGAATCCTCAATCCTGAATCCTCAATCTTCAGCCCTCAGTCCTCAACAATCAGTGGTCCATCCTGAATCCTCAATAGAATATCATGATTTCACAGTTTTCAATACTCAATACTCAACCTGCAATCTTCAAATCTCTATCCACAAACATCAATCCTCATCACTCAACCCTCAACACTCAGTCCCCAATCCTCAATATTCAAGCCCCAATCCTCAATCCACAATCCTCAACCTTCAATCCTCAATACTCAATCTTCAATCCTCAATCCCCAACCCTCAATCCTCAATTCGCAATCCTCAATAGTCGATCTTCAATCCTCAATACTCAATACCCAATCCTCAATCTTCAATCCTCAATCCTCAATCCTCAATTCTCAATCCTCAGTCCTCAATCCTCAGACCTCAAACATAAATATTCAACCCTCAGTCCTCGTCCTCAATCCACAACCCGCAATCCTCAATCCTCAATCCTCAATCTTCAATCCTCAGTCCTCAACCCTCAATCCTCAATCCTCAATCCTCAATCCTCAATCGTCAATCCTCAATCTTCAATCCCCAAACCTCATCCCCAATTCGCAGTCCTCAATCCTCAACCCTCAGGCCTCAAGTATCGATACTCAACCCTCAGTCCTCGTCCTCAATCCACGACCTTCAATCCTCAATCCTCAATCTTCATTCATCAATATTCAACCTTCAATCCTCAATCCTCAATCCTCAATCCTCAATCCTCAAACCTCAATGTTCAATCCTCAATACCCGATCCTCAGTCTTCAATCCTCAATCCTCAATCCTCAATCCTCAATCCTCAATCCTCAATCCTCAGTCCTCAAACCTCAATCCTGAATCGTCAATCCTGAATCCTCAACCTTCAGCCCTCAGTCCTCAACAATCAGTGGTCCATCCTCAATCCTCAGTAGAATATCATGATTTCACAGTTTTCAATACTCAATACTCAACCTGCAATCTTCAAATCTCTATCCACAAACATCAATTCTCATCACTCAACCCTCAACACTCAGTCCCCAATCCTCAATATTCAATGCTCAATCCTCAATCCTCAATCCACAATCCTCAACCTTCAATCCTCAATACTCAATCTTCAATGCTCAATCCTCAATTCTCAATCTTCAATCCTCAATACTGAACCTTCAATCCTCAATCCTCAATCCTCAATCCTCAATCCTCAATCGTCAATCTTCAATCCTCAATCCTCTGCCCTCAATCCTCAATCCTCATTCTTCAATCCTCAATACCCAATCCTCAATCTTAAATCCTCAATCCTCAATTCGCAATCCTCAATCCTCAATCCTCAGGAATCAAGTATCAATACTCAACCCTCAGTCCTCGTCCTCAATCCACGACCTCCAATCCTCAATCCTCAATCTTCATTCATCAATATTCAACCTTCAATCCTCAATCCTCAATCCTCAATATTCAACACACAACCCTCATACATCAATCCTCAATACTCAACCATCAATCCTCAATTCTCAATAGTCAATAGAATATACTGAATTCTCATGGTTGAATACTCGTTCCAAAATATTCAATAATCAAATCTCAATCCTCAAACATCAATCCTCAACACTCAATCCTCAACACTCAGTCCTCTTTCTTCAATCCTCCATCCTCAATCCTCAATCCTCAAGCGTGAATGCTCAATCCTCGATCCTCAACCCTCAATCCTCAGTCCTCAAACCTCAATCCTGAATCCTCAATCCTGAATCCTCAATCTTCAGCCCTCAGTCCTCAACAATCGGTGGTCAATCCTCAATCCTCAATACAATATCATGAACTCACAGTTTTCAATACTCAATACTCAACCTGCAATCGTCAAATCTCTATCCACAAACATCAATTCACAACACTCAACCATCAACACTCAGTCCCCAATCCTCAATATTCAAGCCTCAATCCTCAATCCTCAATCCACAATCCTCAACACTCAATCCTCAATACTCAATCTTGAATCCTCAATCCTCAATCCTCAATCCTCAATTCGCAATCCTCAATAGTCAATCTTCAATCCTCAATACTCAATATTCAATCCTCAATCCTCAATCCTCAATCCTCAATCCTCATTCTTCGATCCTCTATACCAAATCCTCAATCTTCAATCCTCAATGCTCAATCCTCAATTCTCAACCCTCAATCCTCTGTCCTTAGTCCTCAAACCTCAATCCTCAACCCTCAGCCCTCATCCTCAATCCTCAATCCTCAATCCTCAACCCTCAATCCTCAATCCTCAATGTTCAAACCTCAATACCCGATCCTCAGTCTTCAATCCTCAATCCTCAATCCTCAATCCTCAATCCTCAATCCTCAATCCTCAGTCCTCAAACCTCAATCCTGAATCGTCAATCCTGAATCCTCAACCTTCAGCCCTCAGTCCTCAACAATCAGTGGTCCATCCTCAATCCTCAGTAGAATATCATGATTTCACAGTTTTCAATACTCAATACTCAACCTGCAATCTTCAAATCTCTATCCACAAACATCAATTCTCATCACTCAACCCTCAACACTCAGTCCCCAATCCTCAATATTCAATGCTCAATCCTCAATCCTCAATCCACAATCCTCAACCTTCAATCCTCAATACTCAATCTTCAATGCTCAATCCTCAATTCTCAATCTTCAATCCTCAATACTGAACCTTCAATCCTCAATCCTCAATCCTCAATCCTCAATCCTCAATCGTCAATCTTCAATCCTCAATCCTCTGCCCTCAATCCTCAATCCTCATTCTTCAATCCTCAATACCCAATCCTCAATCTTAAATCCTCAATCCTCAATTCGCAATCCTCAATCCTCAATCCTCAGGAATCAAGTATCAATACTCAACCCTCAGTCCTCGTCCTCAATCCACGACCTTCAATCCTCAATCCTCAATCTTCATTCATCAATATTCAACCTTCAATCCTCAATCCTCAATCCTCAATATTCAACACACAACCCTCATACATCAATCCTCAATACTCAACCATCAATCCTCAATTCTCAATACTCAATAGAATATACTGAATTCTCATGGTTGAATACTCGTTCCAAAATATTCAATAATCAAATCTCAATCCTCAAACATCAATCCTCAACACTCAATCCTCAACACTCAGTCCTCTCTCTTCAATCCTCCATCCTCAATCCTCAATCCTCAAGCGTGAATGCTCAATCCTCGATCCTCAACCCTCAATCCTCAGTCCTCAAACCTCAATCCTGAATCCTCAATCCTGAATCCTCAATCTTCAGCCCTCAGTCCTCAACAATCGGTGGTCAATCCTCAATCCTCAATACAATATCATGAACTCACAGTTTTCAATACTCAATACTCAACCTGCAATCGTCAAATCTCTATCCACAAACATCAATTCACAACACTCAACCTTCAACACTCAGTCCCCAATCCTCAATATTCAAGCCTCAATCCTCAATCCTCAATCCACAATCCTCAACACTCAATCCTCAATACTCAATCTTGAATCCTCAATCCTCAATCCTCAATCCTCAATTCGCAATCCTCAATAGTCAATCTTCAATCCTCAATACTCAATATTCAATCCTCAATCCTCAATCCTCAATCCTCAATCCTCATTCTTCGATCCTCAATACCAAATCCTCAATCTTCAATCCTCAATGCTCAATCCTCAATTCTCAACCCTCAATCCTCTGTCCTTAGTCCTCAAACCTCAATCCTCAACCCTCAGCCCTCATCCTCAATCCTCAATCCTCAATCCTCAACCCTCAATCCTCAATCCTCAATGTTCAAACCTCAATATCCAATCCTCAGTCTTCAATCCTCAATCCTCAATCCTCAATCCTCAATCCTCAATCCTCAATCCTCAATCCTCAGTCCTCAGACCTCAATCCTGAATCCTCAATCCTGAATCCTCAATCTTCAGCCCTCAGTCCTCAACAATCAGTGGTCCATCCTCAATCCTCAATAGAATATCATGATTTCACAGTTTTCAATACTCAATACTCAACCTGCAATCTTCAAATCTCTATCCACAAACAACAATCCTCATCACTCAACCCTCAACACTCAGTCCCCAATCCTCAATATTCAAGCCTCAATCCTCAATCCACAATCCTCAACCTTCAATCCTCAATACTCAATCTTCAATCCTCAATACCCAACCCTCAATCCTCAATTCGCAATCCTCAATAGTCGATCTTCAATCCTCAATACTCAATATTCAATCCTCAATCCTCAATCCTCAATCCTCAATCATCATTCTTCAATCCTCAATACCCTATCCTCAATCCTCAATCCTCAATCCTCAATCCTCAATACCCAATCCTCAATCTTCAATCCTCAATCCTCAATCCTCAATTCTCAATCCTCAGTCCTCAATCCTCAGACCTCAAACATAAATATTCAACCCTCAGTCCTCGTCCTCAATCCACAACCCGCAACCCTCAATCCTCAATCCTCAATCCTCAATCTTCAATCCTCAGTCCTCAATCCTCAATCCTCAATCCTCAATCCTCAATCCTCAATCCTCAATCTTCAATCCCCAATCCTCAATCCTCAATTCGCTATCCTCAATCCTCAATCCTCAGGCCTCAAGTATCGATACTCAACCCTCAGTCCTCGTCCTCAATCCACGACCTTCAATCCTCAATCCTCAATCTTCATTCATCAATATTCAATCTTCAATCCTCAATCCTCAATCCTCAATCCTCAATCCTCAATCCTCAATGTTCAATCCTCAATACCCGATCCTCAGTCTTCAATCCTCAATCCTCAATCCTCAATCCTCAATCCTCAATCCTCAATCCTCATACCTCAAACCTCAATCCTGAATCGTCAATCCTGAATCCTCAACCTTCAGCCCTCAGTCCTCAACAATCAGTGGTCCATCCTCAATCCTCAACAGAATATCATGATTTCACAGTTTTCAATACTCAATACTCAACCTGCAATCTTCAAATCTCTATCCACAAACATCAATTCTCATCACTCAACCCTCAGCACTCAGTCCCCAATCCTCAATCTACAATCCTCAATCCTCAATCCTCAATCCTCAATCCTCAATCTTCAATCCTCAATACTCAATCTTCAATCCTCAATCCTCAATCCTCAATCCTCAATCCTCAATCCTCAAACCTCAATCCTCTGTCCTCAATCCTCAATCCTCATTCTTCAATCCTCAATACCCAATCCTCAATCTTAAATCCTCAATCCTCAATTCGCAATCCTCAATCCTCAATCCTCAGGCCTCAAGTATCAATACTCGACCCTCAGACCTCGTCCTCAATCCACGACCTTCAATCCTCAATCCTCAATCTTCATTCATCAATATTCAACCTTCAATCATCAATCCTCAATCCTCAATCCTCAATCCTCAATCCTCAACCCTCAGTCCTCAAACCTCAATCCTGAATCCTCAATCCTGAATCCTCATTCTTCAGCCCTCAGTCCTCAACAATCGGTGGTCAATCCTCAATCCTCAATACAATATCATGAACTCACAGTTTTCAATACTCAATACTCCACCTGCAATCTTCAAATCTCTATCCACAAACATCAATTCACAACACTCAACCCTCAACACTCAGTCCCCAATCCTCAATATTCAAGCCTCAATCCTCAATCCTCAATCCACAATGCTCAACATTCAATCCTCAATACTCAATTTTGAATCCTCAATCCTCAATCCTCAATCCTCAATTCGCAATCCTCAATTGTCAATCTTCAATCCTCAATACTCAATATTCAATCCTCAATCCTCAATCCTCAATCCTCAATCCTCATTCTTCGATCCTCAATACCAAATCCTCAATCTTCAATCCTCAATGCTCAATCCTCAATTCTCAACCCTCAATCCTCTGTCCTTAGTCCTCAAACCTCAATCCTCAACCCTCAGCCCTCATCCTCAATCCTCAATCCTCAATCCTCAACCCTCAATCCTCAATCCTCAATGTTCAAACCTCAATACCCAATCCTCAGTCTTCAATCCTCAATCCTCAATCCTCAATCCTCAATCCTCAATCCTCAATCCTCAATCCTCAGTCCTCAGACCTCAATCCTGAATCCTCAATCCTGAATCCTCAATCTTCAGCCCTCAGTCCTCAACAATCAGTGGTCCATCCTGAATCCTCAATAGAATATCGTGATTTCACAGTTTTCAATACTCAATACTCAACCTGCAATCTTCAAATCTCTATCCACAAACATCAATACTCATCACTCAACCCTCAACACTCAGTCCCCAATCCTCAATATTCAAGCCCCAATCCTCAATCCACAATCCTCAACCTTCAATCCTCAATACTCAATCTTGAATCCTCAATCCTCAATCCTCAATCCTCAATTCGCAATCCTCAATAGTCAATCTTCAATCCTCAATACTCAATATTCAATCCTCAATCCTCAATCCTCAATCCTCAATCCTCATTCTTCGATCCTCAATACCAAATCCTCAATCTTCAATCCTCAATGCTCAATCCTCAATTCTCAACCCTCAATCCTCTGTCCTTAGTCCTCAAACCTCAATCCTCAATACCCAATCCTCAATCTTCAATCCTCAATCCTCAATCCTCAATTCTCAATCCTCATTCCTCAATCCTCAGACCTCAATCATAAATATTCAACCCCAGTCCTCGTTCTCAATCCACAACCCTCAATCCTCAATCCTCAATCCTCATGCATCAATATTCAACCTTCAATCCTCAATCCTCAATACTCAGTCCTCAATCCTCAATGTTCAATCCTCAACAGCCAATCCTCAATCTTCAATCCTCAATCCTCAATCCTCAATTCTCAATCCTCAATCCTCAATCCTCAGTCCTCTCTCCTCAAACCTCAATCCTGAATCCTCAATCCTGAATCCTCAAGCTTCAGCACTCAGTCCTCAGCAATCAGATGTGAATCCTCAATCCTCAATAGAATATCATCAATTCACAGTTTTCAATACTCAATACTCAATCTGCAATCTTCAAATCTCCATCCACAAACATCAATTCTCATCATTCAACCCTCAACACTCAGTCCCCAATCCTCAATATTCAATGCTCAATCCTCAATCCTCAATCCACAATCCTCAACCTTCAATTCTCAATACTCAATCTTCAATGCTCAATCCTCAATTCTCAATCTTCAATCCTCAATACTGAACCTTCAATCCTCAATCCTCAATCCTCAGTCCTCAACCCTCAATACTCACTCTTTATCTTCAATCCTCAGTACTCAATCTTCAATCCTCAATCCTCAATCCTCAATCCTCAATCCTCAATCCTCAATCTTCAATCCTCAATATTCAATCTTCAATCCTCAATCCTCAATCCTCAATCCTCAATACTCAATCCTCAATCCTCAATCGTCAATCTTCAATCCTCAATCCTCTGCCCTCAATCCTCAATCCTCATTCTTCAATCCTCAATACCCAATCCTCAATCTTAAATCCTCAATCCTCAATTCGCAATCCTCAATCCTCAATCCTCAGGCCTCAAGTATCAATACTCAACCCTCAGTCCTCGTCCTCAATCCACGACCTTCAATCCTCAATCCTCAATCTTCATTCATCAATATTCAACCTTCAATCCTCAATTCTCAATCCTCAATCCTCAATCCTCAATGCTCAATATTCAACACACAACCCTCATACATCAATCCTCAATACTCAACCATCAATCCTCAGTTCTCAATACTCAGTAGAATATACTGAATTCTCATGGTGGAATACTCATTCCAAAATATTCAATAATCAAATCTCAATCCTCAAACATCAATCCTCAACACTCAATCCTCAACACTCAGTCCTCTCTCTTCAATCCTCCATCCTCAATCCTCAATCCTCAAGCGTGAATCCTCAATCCTCGATCCTCAACCCTCAATCCTCAGTCCTCAAACCTCAATCCTGAATCCTCAATCCTGAATCCTCATTCTTCAGCCCTCAGTCCTCAACAATCGGTGGTCAATCCTCAATCCTCAATACAATATCATGAACTCACAGTTTTCAATACTCAATACTCAACCTGCAATCTTCAAATCTCTATCCACAAACATCAATTCACCACACTGAACCCTCAACACTCAGTCCCCAATCCTCAATATTCAAGCCTCAATCCTCAATCCTCAATCCACAATCCTCAACATTCAATCCTCAATACTCAATCTTGAATCCTCAATCCTCAATCCTCAATCCTCAATTCGCAATCCTCAATAGTCAATCTTCAATCCTCAATACTCAATATTCAATCCTCAATCCTCAATCCTCAATCCTCAATCCTCAATCCTCATTCTTCGATCCTCGATACCAAATCCTCAATCTTCAATCCTCAATGCTCAATCCTCAATTCTCAACCCTCAATCCTCTGTCCTTAGTCCTCAAACCTCAATCCTCAACCCTCAGCCCTCATCCTCAATCCTCAATCCTCAATCCTCAACCCTCAATCCTCAATCCTCAATGTTCAAACCTCAATACCCAATCCTCAGTCTTCAATCCTCAATCCTCAATCCTCAATCCTCAATCCTCAATCCTCAATCCTCAATCCTCAGTCCTCAGACCTCAATCCTGAATCCTCAATCCTGAATCCTCAATCTTCAGCCCTCAGTCCTCAACAATCAGTGGTCCATCCTGAATCCTCAACAGAATATCATGATTTCACAGTTTTCAATACTCAATACTCAACCTGCAATCTTCAAATCTCTATCCACAAACATCAATCCTCATCACTCAACCCTCAACACTCAGTCCCCAATCCTCAATATTCAAGCCTCAATCCTCAATACCCAATCCTCAATCTTCAATCCTCAATCCTCAATCCTCAATTCTCAATCCTCAGTCCTCAATCCTCAGACCTCAAACATAAATATTCAACCCTCAGTCCTCGTACTCAATCCACAACCCGCAATCCTCAATCCTCAATCCTCAATCCTCAATCTTCAATCCTCAGTCCTCAATCCTCAATCCTCAATCCTCAATCCTCAATCCTCAATCCTCAATCTTCAATCCCCAAACCTCATCCCCAATTCGCAATACTCAATCCTCAATCCTCAGGCCTCAAGTATCGATACTCAACCCTCAGTCCTCGTCCTCAATCCACGACCTTCAATCCTCAATCCTCAATCTTCATTCATCAATATTCAACCTTCAATCCTCAATCCTCAATCCTCAATCCTCAATCCTCAATCCTCAATGTTCAATCCTCAATACCCGATCCTCAGTCTTCAATCCTCAATCCTCAATCCTCAATCCTCAATCCTCAATCCTCAATCCTCAGTCCTCAAACCTCAATCCTGAATCGTCAATCCTGAATCCTCAACCTTCAGCCCTCAGTCCTCAACAATCAGTGGTCCATCCTCAATCCTCAATAGAATATCATGATTTCACAGTTTTCAATACTCAATACTCAACCTGCAATCTTCAAATCTCTATCCACAAACATCAATTCTCATCACTCAACCCTCAACACTCAGTCCCCAATCCTCAATCTTCAATCCTCAATCCTCAATCCTCAATCCTCAATCCTCAATCTTCAATCCTCAATACTCAATCTTCAATCCTCTATCCTCAATCCTCAATCCCCAATCCTCAGTCCTCAATCCTCAATCCTCTGTCCTCAATCCTCAATCCTCATTCTTCAATCCTCAATACCCAATCCTCAATCTTAAATCCTCAATCCTCAATTCGCAATCCTCAATCCTCAATCCTCAGGACTCAAGTATCAATACTCGACCCTCAGTCCTCGTCCTCAATCCACGACCTTCAATCCTCAATCCTCAATCTTCATTCATCAATATTCAACCTTCAATCCTCAATCCTCAATCATCAATCCTCAATCATCATTCTTCAATCCTCAATACCCGATCCTCAGTCTTCAATCCTCAATCCTCAATCCTCAATCCTCAATCCTCAATCCTCAATCCTCAGTCCTCAAACCTCAATCCTGAATCCTCAATCCTGAATCCTCAAGCTTCAGCACTCAGTCCTCAGCAATCAGATGTCAATCCTCAATCCTCAATAGAATATCATCAATTCACAGTTTTCAATACTCAATACTCAATCTGCAATCTTCAAATCTCCATCCACAGACATCAATTCTCATCATTCAACCCTCAACGCTCAGTCCCCAATCCTCAATATTCAATGCTCAATCCTCAATCCTCAATCCACAATCCTCAACTTTCAATCCTCAATACTCAATCTTCAATGCTCAATCCTCAATTCTCAATCTTCAATCCTCAATACTGAACCTTCAATTCTCAATCCTCAATCCTCAGTCCTCAACCCTCAATACTCACTCTTAATCTTCAATCCTCAGTACTCAATCTTCAATCCTCAATCCTCAATCCTCAATCCTCAATCCTCAATCTTCAATCCTCAATACTCAATCTTCAACCCTCAATCCTCAATCCTCAATCCTCAATCCTCTATCCTCAATCCTCAATCGTCAATCTTCAATCCTCAATCCTCTGCCCTCAATCCTCAACCCTCATTCTTCAATCCTCAATACCCAATCCTCAATCTTAAATCCTCAATCCTCAATTCGCAATCCTCAATCCTCAATCCTCAGGCCTCAAGTATCAATACTCAACCCTCAGCCCTCGTCCTCAATCCACGACCTTCAATCCTCAATCCTCAATCTTCATTCATCAATATTCAACCTTCAATCCTCAATCCTCAATCCTCAATATTCAACACACAACCCTCATACATCAATCCTCAATACTCAACCATCAATCCTCAATTCTCAATACTCAATAGAATATACTGAATTCTCATGGTTGAATACTCGTTCCAAAATATTCAATAATCAAATCTCAATCCTCAAACATCAATCCTCAACACTCAATCCTCAACACTCAGTCCTCTAACTTCAATCCTCCATCCTCAATCCTCAATCCTCAAGCGTGAATCCTCAATCCTCGATCCTCAACCCTCAATCTTCAGTCCTCAAACCTCAATCCTGAACCCTCAACCCTGAATCCTCAATCTTCAGCCCTCAGTCCTCAACTATCGGTGGTCAATCCTCAATCCTCAATACAATATCATGAGCTCACAGTTTTCAATACTCAATACTCAACCTGCAATCTTCAAGTCTCTATCCACAAACATCAATTCACAACACTCAACCCTCAACACTCAGTCCCCAATCCTCAATATTCAAGCCTCAATCCTCAATACTCAATCCACAATCCTCAACACTCAATCCTCAATACTCAATCTTGAATCCTCAATCCTCAATCCTCAATCCTCAATTCGCAATCCTCAATAGTCAATCTTCAATCCTCAATACTCAATATTCAATCCTCAATCCTCAATCCTCAATCCTCAATCCTCATTCTTCGATCCTCAATACCAAATCCTCAATCTTCAATCCTCAATGCTCAATCCTCAATTCTCAACCCTCAATCCTCTGTCCTTAGTCCTCAAACCTCAATCCTCAACCCTCAGCCCTCACCCTCAATCCTCAATCCTCAATCCTCAACCCTCAATCCTCAATCCTCAATGTTCAAACCTCAATATCCAATCCTCAGTCTTCAATCCTCAATCCTCAATCCTCAATCCTCAATCCTCAATCCTCAATCCTCAATCCTCAGTCCTCAGACCTCAATCCTGAATCCTCAATCCTGAATCCTCAATCTTCAGCCCTCAGTCCTCAACAATCAGTGGTCCATCCTCAATCCTCAATAGAATATCATGATTTCACAGTTTTCAATACTCAATACTCAACCTGCAATCTTCAAATCTCTATCCACAAACAACAATCCTCATCACTCAACCCTCAACACTCAGTCCCCAATCCTCAATATTCAAGCCTCAATCCTCAATCCACAATCCTCAACCTTCAATCCTCAATACTCAATCTTCAATCCTCAATACCCAACCCTCAATCCTCAATTCGCAATCCTCAATAGTCGATCTTCAATCCTCAATACTCAATATTCAATCCTCAATCCTCAATCCTCAATCCTCAATCATCATTCTTCAATCCTCAATGCCCTATCCTCAATCCTCAATCCTCAATCCTCAATCCTCAATACCCAATCCTCAATCTTCAATCCTCAATCCTCAATCCTAAAATTCTCAATCCTCAGTCCTCAATCCTCAGACCTCAAACATAAATATTCAACCCTCAGTCCTCGTCCTCAATCCACAACCCGCAACCCTCAATCCTCAATCCTCAATCCTCAATCTTCAATCCTCAGTCCTCAATCCTCAATCCTCAATCCTCAATCCTCAATCCTCAATCCTCAATCTTCAATCCCCAATCCTCAATCCTCAATTCGCTATCCTCAATCCTCAATCCTCAGGCCTCAAGTATCGATACTCAACCCTCAGTCCTCGTCCTCAATCCACGACCTTCAATCCTCAATCCTCAATCTTCATTCATCAATATTCAATCTTCAATCCTCAATCCTCAATCCTCAATCCTCAATCCTCAATCCTCAATGTTCAATCCTCAATACCCGATCCTCAGTCTTCAATCCTCAATCCTCAATCCTCAATCCTCAATCCTCAATCCTCAATCCTCAGTCCTCAAACCTCAATCCTGAATCGTCAATCCTGAATCCTCAACCTTCAGCCCTCAGTCCTCAACAATCAGTGGTCCATCCTCAATCCTCAACAGAATATCATGATTTCACAGTTTTCAATACTCAATACTCAACCTGCAATCTTCAAATCTCTATCCACAAACATCAATTCTCATCACTCAACCCTCAGCACTCAGTCCCCAATCCTCAATCTACAATCCTCAATCCTCAATCCTCAATCCTCAATCCTCAATCTTCAATCCTCAATACTCAATCTTCAATCCTCAATCCTCAATCCTCAATCCTCAATCCTCAATCCTCAATCCTCAATCCTCAATCCTCAATCCTCTGTCCTCAATCCTCAATCCTCATTCTTCAATCCTCAATACCCAATCCTCAATCTTAAATCCTCAATCCTCAATTCGCAATCCTCAATCCTCAATCCTCAGGCCTCAAGTATCAATACTCGACCCTCAGTCCTCGTCCTCAATCCACGACCTTCAATCCTCAATCCTCAATCTTCATTCATCAATATTCAACCTTCAATCATCAATCCTCAATCCTCAATACTCAATCCTCAATCCTCAATGCTCAATCCTCAATTCTCAACCCTCAATCCTCTGTCCTTAGTCCTCAAACCTCAATCCTCAACCCTCAGCCCTCATCCTCAATCCTCAATCCTCAATCCTCAACCCTCAATCCTCAATCCTCAATGTTCAAACCTCAATACCCAATCCTCAGTCTTCAATCCTCAATCCTCAATCCTCAATCCTCAATCCTCAATCCTCAATCCTCAATCCTCAGTCCTCAGACCTCAATCCTGAATCCTCAATCCTGAATCCTCAATCTTCAGCCCTCAGTCCTCAACAATCAGTGGTCCATCCTGAATCCTCAATAGAATATCATGATTTCACAGTTTTCAATACTCAATACTCAACCTGCAATCTTCAAATCTCTATCCACAAACATCAATCCTCATCACTCAACCCTCAACACTCAGTCCCCAATCCTCAATATTCAAGCCTCAATCCTCAATCCACAATCCTCAACCTTCAATCCTCAATACTCAATCTTCAATCCTCAATCCCCAACCCTCAATCCTCAATTCGCAATCCTCAATAGTCGATCTTCAATCCTCAATACTCAATACCCAATCCTCAATCTTCAATCATCAATCCTCAATCCTCAATTCTCAATCCTCAGTCCTCAATCCTCAGACCTCAAACATAAATATTCAACCCTCAGTCCTCGTCCTCAATCCACAACCCGCAATCCTCAATCCTCAATCCTCAATCTTCAGTCCTCAGTCCTCAACCCTCAATCCTCAATCCTCAATCCTCAATCCTCAAACCTCAATGTTCAATCCTCAATACCCGATCCTCAGTCTTCAATCCTCAATCCTCAATCCTCAATCCTCAATCCTCAATCCTCAATCCTCAGTCCTCAAACCTCAATCCTGAATCGTCAATCCTGAATCCTCAACCTTCAGCCCTCAGTCCTCAACAATCAGTGGTCCAACCTCAATCGTCAATAGAATATCATGATTTCACAGTTTTCAACACTCAATACTCAACCTGCAATCTTCAAATCTCTATCCACAAACATCAATTCTCATCACTCAACCCTCAACACTCAGTCCCCAATCCTCAATCTTCAATCCTCAATCCTCAATCCTCAATCCTCAATCCTCAATCTTCAATCCTCAATACTCAATCTTCAATCCTCTATCCTCAATCCTCAATCCCCAATCCTCAGTCCTCAATCCTCAATCCTCTGTCCTCAATCCTCAATCCTCATTCTTCAATCCTCAATACCCAATCCTCAATCTTAAATCCTCAATCCTCAATTCGCAATCCTCAATCCTCAATCCTCAGGACTCAAGTATCAATACTCGACCCTCAGTCCTCGTCCTCAATCCACGACCTTCAATCCTCAATCCTCAATCTTCATTCATCAATATTCAACCTTCAATCCTCAATCCTCAATCATCAATCCTCAATCATCATTCTTCAATCCTCAATACCCGATCCTCAGTCTTCAATCCTCAATCCTCAATCCTCAATCCTCAATCCTCAATCCTCAATCCTCAGTCCTCAAACCTCAATCCTGAATCCTCAATCCTGAATCCTCAAGCTTCAGCACTCAGTCCTCAGCAATCAGATGTCAATCCTCAATCCTCAATAGAATATCATCAATTCACAGTTTTCAATACTCAATACTCAATCTGCAATCTTCAAATCTCCATCCACAGACATCAATTCTCATCATTCAACCCTCAACGCTCAGTCCCCAATCCTCAATATTCAATGCTCAATCCTCAATCCTCAATCCACAATCCTCAACTTTCAATCCTCAATACTCAATCTTCAATGCTCAATCCTCAATTCTCAATCTTCAATCCTCAATACTGAACCTTCAATTCTCAATCCTCAATCCTCAGTCCTCAACCCTCAATACTCACTCTTAATCTTCAATCCTCAGTACTCAATCTTCAATCCTCAATCCTCAATCCTCAATCCTCAATCCTCAATCTTCAATCCTCAATACTCAATCTTCAACCCTCAATCCTCAATCCTCAATCCTCAATCCTCTATCCTCAATCCTCAATCGTCAATCTTCAATCCTCAATCCTCTGCCCTCAATCCTCAACCCTCATTCTTCAATCCTCAATACCCAATCCTCAATCTTAAATCCTCAATCCTCAATTCGCAATCCTCAATCCTCAATCCTCAGGCCTCAAGTATCAATACTCAACCCTCAGCCCTCGTCCTCAATCCACGACCTTCAATCCTCAATCCTCAATCTTCATTCATCAATATTCAACCTTCAATCCTCAATCCTCAATCCTCAATATTCAACACACAACCCTCATACATCAATCCTCAATACTCAACCATCAATCCTCAATTCTCAATACTCAATAGAATATACTGAA
The DNA here is from genome assembly GCF_051401765.1 of Calliopsis andreniformis. Classification (NCBI taxonomy): domain Eukaryota; kingdom Metazoa; phylum Arthropoda; class Insecta; order Hymenoptera; family Andrenidae; genus Calliopsis; species Calliopsis andreniformis. The sequence goes on along the minus strand of NW_027480595.1, from coordinate 578,752 downwards.
TTCTCATGGTTGAATACTCGTTCCAAAATATTCAATAATCAAATCTCAATCCTCAAACATCAATCCTCAACACTCAATCCTCAACACTCAGTCCTCTAACTTCAATCCTCCATCCTCAATCCTCAATCCTCAAGCGTGAATCCTCAATCCTCGATCCTCAACCCTCAATCTTCAGTCCTCAAACCTCAATCCTGAATCCTCAACCCTGAATCCTCAATCTTCAGCCCTCAGTCCTCAACTATCGGTGGTCAATCCTCAATCCTCAATACAATATCATGAGCTCACAGTTTTCAATACTCAATACTCAACCTGCAATCTTCAAGTCTCTATCCACAAACATCAATTCACAACACTCAACCCTCAACACTCAGTCCCCAATCCTCAATATTCAAGCCTCAATCCTCAATACTCAATCCACAATCCTCAACACTCAATCCTCAATACTCAATCTTGAATCCTCAATCCTCAATCCTCAATCCTCAATTCGCAATCCTCAATAGTCAATCTTCAATCCTCAATACTCAATATTCAATCCTCAATCCTCAATCCTCAATCCTCAATCCTCATTCTTCGATCCTCAATACCAAATCCTCAATCTTCAATCCTCAATGCTCAATCCTCAATTCTCAACCCTCAATCCTCTGTCCTTAGTCCTCAAACCTCAATCCTCAACCCTCAGCCCTCACCCTCAATCCTCAATCCTCAATCCTCAACCCTCAATCCTCAATCCTCAATGTTCAAACCTCAATATCCAATCCTCAGTCTTCAATCCTCAATCCTCAATCCTCAATCCTCAATCCTCAATCCTCAATCCTCAATCCTCAGTCCTCAGACCTCAATCCTGAATCCTCAATCCTGAATCCTCAATCTTCAGCCCTCAGTCCTCAACAATCAGTGGTCCATCCTCAATCCTCAATAGAATATCATGATTTCACAGTTTTCAATACTCAATACTCAACCTGCAATCTTCAAATCTCTATCCACAAACAACAATCCTCATCACTCAACCCTCAACACTCAGTCCCCAATCCTCAATATTCAAGCCTCAATCCTCAATCCACAATCCTCAACCTTCAATCCTCAATACTCAATCTTCAATCCTCAATACCCAACCCTCAATCCTCAATTCGCAATCCTCAATAGTCGATCTTCAATCCTCAATACTCAATATTCAATCCTCAATCCTCAATCCTCAATCCTCAATCATCATTCTTCAATCCTCAATGCCCTATCCTCAATCCTCAATCCTCAATCCTCAATCCTCAATACCCAATCCTCAATCTTCAATCCTCAATCCTCAATCCTAAAATTCTCAATCCTCAGTCCTCAATCCTCAGACCTCAAACATAAATATTCAACCCTCAGTCCTCGTCCTCAATCCACAACCCGCAACCCTCAATCCTCAATCCTCAATCCTCAATCTTCAATCCTCAGTCCTCAATCCTCAATCCTCAATCCTCAATCCTCAATCCTCAATCCTCAATCTTCAATCCCCAATCCTCAATCCTCAATTCGCTATCCTCAATCCTCAATCCTCAGGCCTCAAGTATCGATACTCAACCCTCAGTCCTCGTCCTCAATCCACGACCTTCAATCCTCAATCCTCAATCTTCATTCATCAATATTCAATCTTCAATCCTCAATCCTCAATCCTCAATCCTCAATCCTCAATCCTCAATGTTCAATCCTCAATACCCGATCCTCAGTCTTCAATCCTCAATCCTCAATCCTCAATCCTCAATCCTCAATCCTCAATCCTCAGTCCTCAAACCTCAATCCTGAATCGTCAATCCTGAATCCTCAACCTTCAGCCCTCAGTCCTCAACAATCAGTGGTCCATCCTCAATCCTCAACAGAATATCATGATTTCACAGTTTTCAATACTCAATACTCAACCTGCAATCTTCAAATCTCTATCCACAAACATCAATTCTCATCACTCAACCCTCAGCACTCAGTCCCCAATCCTCAATCTACAATCCTCAATCCTCAATCCTCAATCCTCAATCCTCAATCTTCAATCCTCAATACTCAATCTTCAATCCTCAATCCTCAATCCTCAATCCTCAATCCTCAATCCTCAATCCTCAATCCTCAATCCTCAATCCTCTGTCCTCAATCCTCAATCCTCATTCTTCAATCCTCAATACCCAATCCTCAATCTTAAATCCTCAATCCTCAATTCGCAATCCTCAATCCTCAATCCTCAGGCCTCAAGTATCAATACTCGACCCTCAGTCCTCGTCCTCAATCCACGACCTTCAATCCTCAATCCTCAATCTTCATTCATCAATATTCAACCTTCAATCATCAATCCTCAATCCTCAATACTCAATCCTCAATCCTCAATGCTCAATCCTCAATTCTCAACCCTCAATCCTCTGTCCTTAGTCCTCAAACCTCAATCCTCAACCCTCAGCCCTCATCCTCAATCCTCAATCCTCAATCCTCAACCCTCAATCCTCAATCCTCAATGTTCAAACCTCAATACCCAATCCTCAGTCTTCAATCCTCAATCCTCAATCCTCAATCCTCAATCCTCAATCCTCAATCCTCAATCCTCAGTCCTCAGACCTCAATCCTGAATCCTCAATCCTGAATCCTCAATCTTCAGCCCTCAGTCCTCAACAATCAGTGGTCCATCCTGAATCCTCAATAGAATATCATGATTTCACAGTTTTCAATACTCAATACTCAACCTGCAATCTTCAAATCTCTATCCACAAACATCAATCCTCATCACTCAACCCTCAACACTCAGTCCCCAATCCTCAATATTCAAGCCTCAATCCTCAATCCACAATCCTCAACCTTCAATCCTCAATACTCAATCTTCAATCCTCAATCCCCAACCCTCAATCCTCAATTCGCAATCCTCAATAGTCGATCTTCAATCCTCAATACTCAATACCCAATCCTCAATCTTCAATCATCAATCCTCAATCCTCAATTCTCAATCCTCAGTCCTCAATCCTCAGACCTCAAACATAAATATTCAACCCTCAGTCCTCGTCCTCAATCCACAACCCGCAATCCTCAATCCTCAATCCTCAATCTTCAGTCCTCAGTCCTCAACCCTCAATCCTCAATCCTCAATCCTCAATCCTCAAACCTCAATGTTCAATCCTCAATACCCGATCCTCAGTCTTCAATCCTCAATCCTCAATCCTCAATCCTCAATCCTCAATCCTCAATCCTCAGTCCTCAAACCTCAATCCTGAATCGTCAATCCTGAATCCTCAACCTTCAGCCCTCAGTCCTCAACAATCAGTGGTCCAACCTCAATCGTCAATAGAATATCATGATTTCACAGTTTTCAATACTCAATACTCAACCTGCAATCTTCAAATCTCTATCCACAAACATCAATTCTCATCACTCAACCCTCAACACTCAGTACTCAATGTTCAATCCTCATCCTCAATTTTGAATCTTCAATGCTCAATACTGAATCTTCAATTCGCAGTCCTCAATCCCCAATCCTCAATCCTCAATCCTCAATCCTCAGTCTTCAATCCTCAATACTCAATCTTCAATCCTCAATCCGCAATCCTCAATCCTCATTCGTCAATACTCAATACCCAATCCTCAATCTTCAACCCTCAATCCTCAATTCTCAATTCTCAATCCTCAATCCTCAGACCTCAGACATCAACATTCAACACTCAGTCCTCGTCCTCAATCCACAACCCTCAATCCTCAACCCTCAATGTTTAATCACCAATATTCAATCTTCAATCCTCAATCCTCAATCCTCAATCCTCAATCCTCAATCCTCAATCTTCAATCCTCAATCCTCAATCCTCAATCCTCAATCCACAATCCTCGATCCTCAAACTCCAATCTTCAATCCTCAGTCCCAAATCCTCAATTTTCTGTACGCACTCCTCAACCCTCAATCTTCAATCCTCAATACTCAGTCTTCAATCCTCAATCGTCAATCCTCAATCCTCAATCCTCATTCTTCAATCCTCAATCCTCAATCCTCAATCCTCAATCCTCGATCCTCAATCTTCAATCCTCAATACTCAATCTTCAATCCTCCATCCTCAATCCTCAATCCTCAATCGTCAATCCTCAGTCGTCAGGCTTCAATGCTCAATACTCAATCTTCAATCCTCAATCCTCAATCCTCAATCCTCAATCCGCATTCTTCAATCCTCAATACCCAATCCTGAATCTTCAATCCTCAATCCTCAATCCTCAACTCTCAATCCTCTATCCTCAGTCCTCAGTCCTCAAACCGCAATCCTCAACCCTCAGACCTCATCCTCAATCCTTAATCGACAATCCTCAATCCTCAATCTTCTATCCTCAATACTCAATCTTCAATCCTGAATCCCCAGTCCTCAATGTTCAATCCTCAATCCTCAATTATCAATCTTCAATCCTCAATTCTCAATCTTCGATCCTCAATCTTGAATCCTCAGTCCCCAATTCTCAATATTCTATCCTCAATCCTCAATCCTCCCATCGTCAATCCTCAATACTCAGTCTGCAATCCTCAATCCTCAATCCTCCATCCTCAACCCTCAATCCTCAAGCGTCAATCCTCAATCCTCAATCCTCGATCCTCAATCTTCAATCCTCAATTCTCAATCTTCAATCCCCAATCCTCAACTCTCAAACCTCAACACTCGATCCTCAAACCTCAATCCTTAACCGTCAGTCCTCGTCCTCAATCCTCAAACCTCAATCCTCAATCCTCAATATTCAATCATCAATACTCAATCTTCAATCCTCAATCCTCAATCCTCAATCCTCAATCGTCAATCTTCAATCCTCAATACTCAATCTTCAATCCTCAATCCTCTGTCCTCAATCCTCAATCCTCATTGTTCAATCCTCAATACCCAATCCTCAATCTTCAACCCTCAATCCTCAATCCTCAATTCTCAATCCTCAATTCTCAGTCCTCAGTCCTCAAACCTCAATCCTCAACCCTCAGCCCTCATCCTCAATCCTCAATCCTCAATCCTCAATCCTCAATTCTCAATCTTCAATCCTCAATACTCAATCTTCAATCCTCAATGCTCAGTCCTCTAATTTCAATTCTGAATCCTCAATCCGGAACCCTCAATCTTCAGTCCTCAGTCCTCAACAATCAGTTGTCAATCCTCAATCCTCAATAGAATATACTCATTTCACAGTTTTCAATACTCAATACTCAATCTGCAATCTTCAAATCTCTATCCACAAACATCAATTCTCATCACTCAACCCTCAACACTCAGTCCTCAATGTTCAATCCTCAATCCTGAATACTCAATCTTCAATCCTCAATACTGAACCTTCAATCCTCAATCCTGCATCGTCAGTCCTCAAACCTCAATCCTCAATCTTAATCTTCAATCCTCAGTACTCAATCTTCAATCCTCAATCCTCAATCCTCAATCCTCAATCCTCAATCTTCAATCCTCAATACTCAATCTTCAATCCTCAATCCTCAATCCTCAATCCTCAATCCTCAATCCTCAATCCTCAATCTTAATCTACAATCCTCAATCATCAATCCTCAATCCTCAATCTTTAATCCTCAATACTCAATCTTCAATGCTCAAGCCTCAATTCTCAATCTTCAATCCTCAATACTGAACCTTCAATCCTCAATCCTCAATCCTCAGTCCTCAACCCTCAATACTCACTCTTTATCTTCAATCCTCAGTACTCAATCTTCAATCCTCAATCCTCAATCCTCAATCCTCAATCCTCAATCTTCAATCCTCAATATTCAATCTTCAATCCTCAATCCTCAATCCTCAATCCTCAATACTCAATCCTCAATCCTCAATCGTCAATCTTCAATCCTCAATCCTCTGCCCTCAATCCTCAATCCTCATTCTTCAATCCTCAATACCCAATCCTCAATCTTAAATCCTCAATCCTCAATTCGCAATCCTCAATCCTCAATCCTCAGGCCTCAAGTATCAATACTCAACCCTCAGTCCTCGTCCTCAATCCACGACCTTCAATCCTCAATCCTCAATCTTCATTCATCAATATTCAACCTTCAATCCTCAATTCTCAATCCTCAATCCTCAATCCTCAATCCTCAATATTCAACACACAACCCTCATACATCAATCCTCAATACTCAACCATCAATCCTCAGTTCTCAATACTCAGTAGAATATACTGAATTCTCATGGTTGAATACTCATTCCAAAATATTCAATAATCAAATCTCAATCCTCAAACATCAATCCTCAACACTCAATCCTCAACACTCAGTCCTCTCTCTTCAATCCTCCATCCTCAATCCTCAATCCCCAAGCGTGAATCCTCAATCCTCGATCCTCAACCCTCAATCCTCAGTCCTCAAACCTCAATCCTGAATCCTCAATCCTGAATCCTCATTCTTCAGCCCTCAGTCCTCAACAATCGGTGGTCAATCCTCAATCCTCAATACAATATCATGAACTCACAGTTTTCAATACTCAATACTCAACCTGCAATCTTCAAATCTCTATCCACAAACATCAATTCACAACACTCAACCCTCAACACTCAGTCCCCAATCCTCAATATTCAAGCCTCAATCCTCAATCCTCAATCCACAATCCTCAACATTCAATCCTCAATACTCAATCTTGAATCCTCAATCCTCAATCCTCAATCCTCAATTCGCAATCCTCAATAGTCAATCTTCAATCCTCAATACTCAATATTCAATCCTCAATCCTCAATCCTCATTCTTCGATCCTCAATACCAAATCCTCAATCTTCAATCCTCAATGCTCAATCCTCAATTCTCAACCCTCAATCCTCTGTCCTTAGTCCTCAAACCTCAATCCTCAACCCTCAGCCCTCATCCTCAATCCTCAATCCTCAATCCTCAACCCTCAATCCTCAATCCTCGATGTTCAAACCTCAATATCCAATCCTCAGTCTTCAATCCTCAATCCTCAATCCTCAATCCTCAATCCTCAATCCTCAATCCTCAATCCTCAGTCCTCAGACCTCAATCCTGAATCCTCAATCCTGAATCCTCAATCTTCAGCCCTCAGTCCTCAACAATCAGTGGTCCATCCTCAATCCTCAATAGAATATCATGATTTCACAGTTTTCAATACTCAATACTCAACCTGCAATCTTCAAATCTCTATCCACAAACAACAATCCTCATCACTCAACCCTCAACACTCAGTCCCCAATCCTCAATATTCAAGCCTCAATCCTCAATCCTCCATCCTCAACCCTCAATCCTCAAGCGTCAATCCTCAATCCTCAATCCTCGATCCTCAATCTTCAATCCTCAATTCTCAATCTTCAATCCCCAATCCTCAACTCTCAAACCTCAACACTCGATCCTCAAACCTCAATCCTTAACCGTCAGTCCTCGTCCTCAATCCTCAAACCTCAATCCTCAATCCTCAATAGTCAATCATCAATACTCAATCTTCAATCCTCAATCCTCAATCCTCAATCCTCAATCGTCAATCTTCAATCCTCAATACTCAATCTTCAATCCTCAATCCTCTGTCCTCAATCCTCAATCCTCATTGTTCAATCCTCAATACCCAATCCTCAATCTTCAACCCTCAATCCTCAATCCTCAATTCTCAATCCTCAATTCTCAGTCCTCAGTCCTCAAACCTCAATCCTCAACCCTCAGCCCTCATCCTCAATCCTCAATCCTCAATCCTCAATCCTCAATTCTCAATCTTCAATCCTCAATACTCAATCTTCAATCCTCAATGCTCAGTCCTCTAATTTCAATTCTGAATCCTCAATCCGGAACCCTCAATCTTCAGTCCTCAGTCCTCAACAATCAGTTGTCAATCCTCAATCCTCAATAGAATATACTCATTTCACAGTTTTCAATACTCAATACTCAATCTGCAATCTTCAAATCTCTATCCACAAACATCAATTCTCATCACTCAACCCTCAACACTCAGTCCTCAATGTTCAATCCTCAATCCTGAATACTCAATCTTCAATCCTCAATACTGAACCTTCAATCCTCAATCCTGCATCGTCAGTCCTCAAACCTCAATCCTCAATCTTAATCTTCAATCCTCAGTACTCAATCTTCAATCCTCAATCCTCAATCCTCCATCCTCAATCCTCAATCTTCAATCCTCAATACTCAATCTTCAATCCTCAATCCTCAATCCTCAATCCTCAATCCTCAATCCTCAATCCTCAATCTTAATCTACAATCCTCAATCATCAATCCTCAATCCTCAATCTTTAATCCTCAATACTCAATCTTCAATGCTCAAGCCTCAATTCTCAATCTTCAATCCTCAATACTGAACCTTCAATCCTCAATCCTCAATCCTCAGTCCTCAACCCTCAATACTCACTCTTTATCTTCAATCCTCAGTACTCAATCTTCAATCCTCAATCCTCAATCCTCAATCCTCAATCCTCAATCTTCAATCCTCAATATTCAATCTTCAATCCTCAATCCTCAATCCTCAATCCTCAATACTCAATCCTCAATCCTCAATCGTCAATCTTCAATCCTCAATCCTCTGCCCTCAATCCTCAATCCTCATTCTTCAATCCTCAATACCCAATCCTCAATCTTAAATCCTCAATCCTCAATTCGCAATCCTCAATCCTCAATCCTCAGGCCTCAAGAATCAATACTCAACCCTCAGTCCTCGTCCTCAATCCACGACCTTCAATCCTCAATCCTCAATCTTCATTCATCAATATTCAACCTTCAATCCTCAATTCTCAATCCTCAATCCTCAATCCTCAATCCTCAATATTCAACACACAACCCTCATACATCAATCCTCAATACTCAACCATCAATCCTCAGTTCTCAATACTCAGTAGAATATACTGAATTCTCATGGTTGAATACTCATTCCAAAATATTCAATAATCAAATCTCAATCCTCAAACATCAATCCTCAACACTCAATCCTCAACACTCAGTCCTCTCTCTTCAATCCTCCATCCTCAATCCTCAATCCCCAAGCGTGAATCCTCAATCCTCGATCCTCAACCCTCAATCCTCAGTCCTCAAACCTCAATCCTGAATCCTCAATCCTGAATCCTCATTCTTCAGCCCTCAGTCCTCAACAATCGGTGGTCAATCCTCAATCCTCAATACAATATCATGAACTCACAGTTTTCAATACTCAATACTCAACCTGCAATCTTCAAATCTCTATCCACAAACATCAATTCACAACACTCAACCCTCAACACTCAGTCCCCAATCCTCAATATTCAAGCCTCAATCCTCAATCCTCAATCCACAATCCTCAACATTCAATCCTCAATACTCAATCTTGAATCCTCAATCCTCAATCCTCAATCCTCAATTCGCAATCCTCAATAGTCAATCTTCAATCCTCAATACTCAATATTCAATCCTCAATCCTCAATCCTCATTCTTCGATCCTCAATACCAAATCCTCAATCTTCAATCCTCAATGCTCAATCCTCAATTCTCAACCCTCAATCCTCTGTCCTTAGTCCTCAAACCTCAATCCTCAACCCTCAGCCCTCATCCTCAATCCTCAATCCTCAATCCTCAACCCTCAATCCTCAATCCTCAATGTTCAAACCTCAATATCCAATCCTCAGTCTTCAATCCTCAATCCTCAATCCTCAATCCTCAATCCTCAATCCTCAATCCTCAATCCTCAGTCCTCAGACCTCAATCCTGAATCCTCAATCCTGAATCCTCAATCTTCAGCCCTCAGTCCTCAACAATCAGTGGTCCATCCTCAATCCTCAATAGAATATCATGATTTCACAGTTTTCAATACTCAATACTCAACCTGCAATCTTCAAATCTCTATCCACAAACAACAATCCTCATCACTCAACCCTCAACACTCAGTCCCCAATCCTCAATATTCAAGCCTCAATCCTCAATCCACAATCCTCAACCTTCAATCCTCAATACTCAATCTTCAATCCTCAATACCCAACCCTCAATCCTCAATTCGCAATCCTCAATAGTCGATCTTCAATCCTCAATACTCAATATTCAATCCTCAATCCTCAATCCTCAATCCTCAATCATCATTCTTCAATCCTCAATACCCTATCCTCAATCCTCAATCCTCAATCCTCAATCCTCAATACCCAATCCTCAATCTTCAATCCTCAATCCTCAATCCTCAATTCTCAATCCTCAGTCCTCAATCCTCAGACCTCAAACATAAATATTCAACCCTCAGTCCTCGTCCTCAATCCACAACCCGCAACCCTCAATCCTCAATCCTCAATCCTCAATCTTCAATCCTCAATACTCAATCTTCAATCCTCAATCCTCAATCCTCAATCCTCAATCCTCAATCCTCAATCCTCAATCCTCTGTCCTCAATCCTCAATCCTCATTCTTCAATCCTCAATACCCAATCCTCAATCTTAAATCCTCAATCCTCAATTCGCAATCCTCAATCCTCAATCCTCAGGCCTCAAGTATCAATACTCGACCCTCAGTCCTCGTCCTCAATCCACGACCTTCAATCCTCAATCCTCAATCTTCATTCATCAATATTCAACCTTCAATCATCAATCCTCAATCCTCAATACTCAATCCTCAATCCTCAATGTTCAATCCTCAATACCCGATCCTCAGTCTTCAATCCTCAATCCTCAATCCTCAATCCTCAATCCTCAACCCTCAGTCCTCAAACCTCAATCCTGAATCCTCAATCCTGAATCCTCAATCTTCAGCCCTCAGTCCTCAACAATCAGTGGTCAATCCTCTATCCTCAATAGAATATCATGAATTCACAGTTTTCAATACTCAATACTCAACCTGCAATCTTCAGATCTCTATCCACAAACATCAATTCTCATCACTCAACCCTCAACACTCAGTCCCCAATCCTCAATATTCAAGCCCCAATCCTCAATCCTCAATTCTCAATCCTCAATCCTCCGTCCTTAGCCCTCAAACCTCAATCCTCAACACTCAGCCCTCATCCTCAATCCTCAATCCTCAATCCTCAATCCTCAATCTTCAATCCTGAATACTCAATCTTCAATCCTCAATTCTCAGTCCTCAAACCTCAATTCTGAATCATCAATCCTGAATCCTCAATCTTCAGCCCTCAGTCCTCAAGATTCAGTTGTCAATCCTCAATCCTCAATAGAATATCCTGAACTCACAGTTTTCAATACTCAATACTCAATCTGCAATATTCAAATCTCTATCCAGAAACATAAATTCTCATCACTCAACCCTCAACACTCAGTACTCAATGTTCAATCCTCATCCTCAATTCTCAATCCTCAATCCTCAGTCCTCAGTCCGCAAACCTCAATCTTCAACCCTCAGCCCTCATCCTCAATCCTCAATCCTCAATCCTCAATTCTCAATCTTCGATCCTCAATACTCAATCTTCAATCCTCAATGCTCAGTCCTCAAATTTCAATTCTGAATCCTCAATCCGGAACCCTCAATCTTCAGCCCTCAGTCCTCAACAATCTGTTGTCAATCCTCAATCCTCAATAGAATATACTCAATTCACAGTTTTCAATACTCAATACTCAATCTGCAATCTTCAAATCTCTATCCACAAACATCAATTCTCATCACTCAACCCTCAACACTCAGTCCTCAATGTTCAACCCTCAATCCTCAATTCTCAATCTTCAATCCTCAATACTGAACCTTCAATCCTCAATCCTCAATCCTCAGTCCTCAATCCTCAATCCTCACTCTTAATCTTCAATCCTCAGTACTCAATCTTCAATCCTCAATCCTCAATCCTCAATCCTCAATCCTCAATCTTCAATCCTCAATACTCAATCTTCAATCCTCAATCCTCAATCCTCAATCCTGAATCCTCAATCCTCAATCTTAATCTTCAATCCTCAGTACTCAATCTTCAATCCTCAATCCTCAATCCTCAATCATCAATCCTCAATACTCAATCTTCAATCCTCAATCCTCAATCCTCAATCCACAATCCTCAATCTTCAATCCTCAATCGTCAATCTTCAATCCTCAATACTCAATCTTCAATCCTCAATCCTCAATCCTCAATTCTCAATCCTCAATCCTCAGTCCTCTCTCCTCAAACCTCAATCCTGAATCCTCAATCCTGAATCCTCAAGCTTCAGCACTCAGTCCTCAGCAATCAGATGTCAATCCTCAATCCTCAATAGAATATCATCAATTCACAGTTTTCAATACTCAATACTCAATCTGCAATCTTCAAATCTCCATCCACAAACATCAATTCTCATCATTCAACCCTCAACACTCAGTCCCCAATCCTCAATATTCAATGGTCAATCCTCAATCCTCAATCCACAATCCTCAACCTTCAATCCTCAATACTCAATCTTCAATGCTCAATCCTCAATTCTCAATCTTCAATCCTCAATACTGAACCTTCAATCCTCAATCCTCAATCCTCAGTCCTCAACCCTCAATACTCACTCTTTATCTTCAATCCTCAGTACTCAATCTTCAATCCTCAATCCTCAATCCTCAATCCTCAATCCTCAATCTTCAATCCTCAATACTCAATCTTCAATCCTCAATCCTCAATCCTCAATCCTCAATCCTCAATCCTCAATCCTCAATCCTCTGTCCTCAATCCTCAATCCTCATTCTTCAATCCTCAATACCCAATCCTCAATCTTAAATCCTCAATCCTCAATTCGCAATCCTCAATCCTCAATCCTCAGGCCTCAAGTATCAATACTCGACCCTCAGTCCTCGTCCTCAATCCACGACCTTCAATCCTCTATCCTCAATCTTCATTCATCAATATTCAACCTTCAATCCTCAATCCTCAATCCTCAATCCTCAATCCTCAATCCTCAATGTTCAATCCTCAATACCCGATCCTCAGTCTTCAATCCTCAATCCTCAATCCTCAATCCTCAATCCTCAATCCTCAACCCTCAGTCCTCAAACCTCAATCCTGAATCCTCAATCCTGAATCCTCAATCTTCAGCCCTCAGTCCTCAACAATCAGTGGTCAATCCTCTATCCTCAATAGAATATCATGAATTCACAGTTTTCAATACTCAATACTCAACCTGCAATCTTCAGATCTCTATCCACAAACATCAATTCTCATCACTCAACCCTCAACACTCAGTCCCCAATCCTCAATATTCAAGCCCCAATCCTCAATATTCCAGCCTCAACCCTCAATCCTCAATCAACAATACTCAACCTTCAATCCTCAATACTCAATCTTCAATCCTCAATCCTCAATCCTCAATCCTGAATTCGCAATCCTCAATAGTCAATCTTCAATCCTCAATACTCAATATGCAATCCTCAATCCTCAATCCTCAATACTCAATCCTCAATCCTCTTTCTTCGATCTTCAATACCCAATCCTCAATCTTCAATCCTCAATCCTCAATCCTCAATTCTCAATCCTCAATCCTCCGTCCTTAGTCCTCAAACCTCAATCCTCAACACTCAGCCCTCATCCTCAATCCTCAATCCTCAATCCTCAATCCTCAATCTTCAATCCTCAATACTCAATCTTCAATCCTCTATTCTCAGTCCTCAAACCTCAATTCTGAATCCTCAATCCTGAATCCTCAATCTTCAGCCCTCAGTCCTCAACATTCAGTTGTCAATCCTCAATCCTCAATAGAATATCCTGAATTCACAGTTTTCAATACTCAATACTCAATCTGCAGTCTTCAAATCTCTATCCAGAAACGTAAATTCTCATCACTCAACCCTCAACACTCAGTACTCAATGTTCAATCCTCATCCACAATTCTCAATCCTCAATCCTCAGTCCTCAGTCCGCAAACCTCAATCCTCAACCCTCAGCCCTCATCCTCAATACTCAATCTTCAATCCTCAATCCTCAATCCTCAATTCTCAATCCTCAATCCTCAATCCTCAGTCCTCTCTCCTCAAACCTCAATCCTGAATCCTCAATCCTGAATCCTCAAGCTTCAGCACTCAGTCCTCAGCAATCAGATGTCAATCCTCAATCCTCAATAGAATATCATCAATTCACAGTTTTCAATACTCAATACTCAATCTGCAATCTTCAAATCTCCATCCACAGACATCAATTCTCATCATTCAACCCTCAACACTCAGTCCCCAATCCTCAATATTCAAGCCTCAACCCTCAATCCTCAATCAACAATACTCAACCTTCAATCCTCAATACTCAATCTTCAATCCTCAATCCTCAATCCTCAATCCTGAATTCGCAATCCTCAATAGTCAATCTTCAATCCTCAATACTCAATATTCAATCCTCAATCCTCAATCCTCAATCCTCAATCCTCAATCCTCTTTCTTCGATCTTCAATACCCAATCCTCAATCTTCAATCCTCAATCCTCAATCCTCAATTCTCAATCCTCAATCCTCCGTCCTTAGTCCTCAAACCTCAATCCCCAACACTCAGCCCTCATCCTCATTCCTCAATCCTCAATCCTCAATCCTCAATCTTCAATCCTCAATACTCAATCTTCAATCCTCAATTCTCAGTCCTCAAACCTCAATTCTGAATCCTCAATCCTGAATCCTCAATCTTCAGCCCTCAGTCCTCAACATTCAGTTGTCAATCCTCAATCCTCAATAGAATATCCTGAATTCACAGTTTTCAATACTCAATACTCAATCTGCAATCTTCAAATCTCTATCCAGAAACGTAAATTCTCATCACTCAACCCTCAACACTCAGTACTCAATGTTCAATCCTCATCCTCAATTCTCAATCCTCAATCCTCAGTCCTCAGTCCGCAAACCTCAATCCTCAACCCTCAGCCCTCATCCTCAATCCTCAATCTTCAATCCTCAATCCTCAATCCTCAATTCTCAATCCTCAATCCTCAATCCTCAGTCCTCTCTCCTCAAACCTCAATCCTGAATCCTCAATCCTGAATCCTCAAGCTTCAGCACTCAGTCCTCAGCAATCAGATGTCAATCCTCAATCCTCAATAGAATATCATCAATTCACAGTTTTCAATACTCAATACTCAATCTGCAATCTTCAAATCTCCATCCACAGACATCAATTCTCATCATTCAACCCTCAACACTCAGTCCCCAATCCTCAATATTCAATGCTCAATCCTCAATCCTCAATCCACAATCCTCAACCTTCAATCCTCAATACTCAATCTTCAATGCTCAATCCTCAATTCTCAATCTTCAATCCTCAATACTGAACCTTCAATCCTCAATCCTCAATCCTCAGTCCTCAACCCTCAATACTCACTCTTAATCTTCAATCCTCAGTACTCAATCTTCAATCCTCAATCCTCAATCCTCAATCCTCAATCCTCAATCTTCAATCCTCAATACTCAATCTTCAACCCTCAATCCTCAATCCTCAATCCTCAATCCTCAATCCTCAATCCTCAATCGTCAATCTTCAATCCTCAATCCTCTGCCCTCAATCCTCAATCCTCATTCTTCAATCCTCAATACCCAATCCTCAATCTTAAATCCTCAATCCTCAATTCGCAATCCTCAATCCTCAATCCTCAGGCCTCAAGTATCAATACTCAACCCTCAGTCCTCGTCCTCAATCCACGACCTTCAATCCTCAATCCTCAATCTTCATTCATCAATATTCAACCTACAATCCTCAATCCTCAATCCTCAATATTCAACACACAACCCTCATACATCAATCCTCAATACTCAACCATCAATCCTCAATTCTCAATACTCAATAGAATATACTGAATTCTCATGGTTGAATACTCGTTCCAAAATATTCAATAATCAAATCTCAATCCTCAAACATCAATCCTCAACACTCAATCCTCAACACTCAGTCCTCTCTCTTCAATCCTCCATCCTCAATCCTCAATCCTCAAGCGTGAATGCTCAATCCTCGATCCTCAACCCTCAATCCTCAGTCCTCAAACCTCAATCCTGAATCCTCAATCCTGAATCCTCAATCTTCAGCCCTCAGTCCTCAACAATCGGTGGTCAATCCTCAATCCTCAATACAATATCATGAACTCACAGTTTTCAATACTCAATACTCAACCTGCAATCTTCAAATCTCTATCCACAAACATCAATTCACAACACTCAACCTTCAACACTCAGTCCCCAATCCTCAATATTCAAGCCTCAATCCTCAATCCACAATCCTCAACACTCAATCCTCAATACTCAATCTTGAATCCTCAATCCTCAATCCTCAATCCTCAATTCGCAATCCTCAATAGTCAATCTTCAATCCTCAATACTCAATATTCAATCCTCAATCCTCAATCCTCAATCCTCAATCCTCATTCTTCGATCCTCAATACCAAATCCTCGATCTTCAATCCTCAATGCTCAATCCTCAATTCTCAACCCTCAATCCTCTGTCCTTAGTCCTCAAACCTCAATCCTCAACCCTCAGCCCTCATCCTCAATCCTCAATCCTCAATCCTCAACCCTCAATCCTCAATCCTCAATGTTCAAACCTCAATATCCAATCCTCAGTCTTCAATCCTCAATCCTCAATCCTCAATCCTCAATCCTCAATCCTCAATCCTCAATCCTCAGTCCTCAGACCTCAATCCTGAATCCTCAATCCTGAATCCTCAATCTTCAGCCCTCAGTCCTCAACAATCAGTGGTCCATCCTCAATCCTCAATAGAATATCATGATTTCACAGTTTTCAATACTCAATACTCAACCTGCAATCTTCAAATCTCTATCCACAAACAACAATCCTCATCACTCAACCCTCAACACTCAGTCCCCAATCCTCAATATTCAAGCCTCAATCCTCAATCCACAATCCTCAACCTTCAATCCTCAATACTCAATCTTCAATCCTCAATACCCAACCCTCAATCCTCAATTCGCAATCCTCAATAGTCGATCTTCAATCCTCAATACTCAATATTCAATCCTCAATCCTCAATCCTCAATCCTCAATCATCATTCTTCAATCCTCAATACCCTATCCTCAATCCTCAATCCTCAATCCTCAATCCTCAATACCCAATCCTCAATCTTCAATCCTCAATCCTCAATCCTAAAATTCTCAATCCTCAGTCCTCAATCCTCAGACCTCAAACATAAATATTCAACCCTCAGTCCTCGTCCTCAATCCACAACCCGCAACCCTCAATCCTCAATCCTCAATCCTCAATCTTCAATCCTCAGTCCTCAATCCTCAATCCTCAATCCTCAATCCTCAATCCTCAATCCTCAATCTTCAATCCCCAATCCTCAATCCTCAATTCGCTATCCTCAATCCTCAATCCTCAGGCCTCAAGTATCGATACTCAACCCTCAGTCCTCGTCCTCAATCCACGACCTTCAATCCTCAATCCTCAATCTTCATTCATCAATATTCAATCTTCAATCCTCAATCCTCAATCCTCAATCCTCAATCCTCAATCCTCAATGTTCAATCCTCAATACCCGATCCTCAGTCTTCAATCCTCAATCCTCAATCCTCAATCCTCAATCCTCAATCCTCAATCCTCAGTCCTCAAACCTCAATCCTGAATCGTCAATCCTGAATCCTCAACCTTCAGCCCTCAGTCCTCAACAATCAGTGGTCCATCCTCAATCCTCAACAGAATATCATGATTTCACAGTTTTCAATACTCAATACTCAACCTGCAATCTTCAAATCTCTATCCACAAACATCAATTCTCATCACTCAACCCTCAGCACTCAGTCCCCAATCCTCAATCTACAATCCTCAATCCTCAATCCTCAATCCTCAATCCTCAATCTTCAATCCTCAATACTCAATCTTCAATCCTCAATCCTCAATCCTCAATCCTCAATCCTCAATCCTCAATCCTCAATCCTCTGTCCTCAATCCTCAATCCTCATTCTTCAATCCTCAATACCCAATCCTCAATCTTAAATCCTCAATCCTCAATTCGCAATCCTCAATCCTCAATCCTCAGGCCTCAAGTATCAATACTCGAGCCTCAGTCCTCGTCCTCAATCCACGACCTTCAATCCTCAATCCTCAATCTTCATTCATCAATATTCAACCTTCAATCATCAATCCTCAATCCCCAATACTCAATCCTCAATCCTCAATGTTCAATCCTCAATACCCGATCCTCAGTCTTCAATCCTCAATCCTCAATCCTCAATCCTCAATCCTCAATCCTCAACCCTCAGTCCTCAAACCTCAATCCTGAATCCTCAATCCTGAATCCTCATTCTTCAGCCCTCAGTCCTCAACAATCGGTGGTCAATCCTCAATCCTCAATACAATATCATGAACTCACAGTTTTCAATACTCAATACTCAACCTGCAATCTTCAAATCTCTATCCACAAACATCAATTCACAACACTCAACCCTCAACACTCAGTCCCCAATCCTCAATATTCAAGCCTCAATCCTCAATCCTCAATCCACAATCCTCAACATTCAATCCTCAATACTCAATTTTGAATCCTCAATCCTCAATCCTCAATCCTCAATTCGCAATCCTCAATTGTCAATCTTCAATCCTCAATACTCAATATTCAATCCTCAATCCTCAATCCTCAATCCTCAATCCTCATTCTTCGATCCTCAATACCAAATCCTCAATCTTCAATCCTCAATGCTCAATCCTCAATTCTCAACCCTCAATCCTCTGTCCTTAGTCCTCAAACCTCAATCCTCAACCCTCAGCCCTCATCCTCAATCCTCAATCCTCAATCCTCAACCCTCAATCCTCAATCCTCAATGTTCAAACCTCAATACCCAATCCTCAGTCTTCAATCCTCAATCCTCAATCCTCAATCCTCAATCCTCAATCCTCAATCCTCAATCCTCAGTCCTCAGACCTCAATCCTGAATCCTCAATCCTGAATCCTCAATCTTCAGCCCTCAGTCCTCAACAATCAGTGGTCCATCCTGAATCCTCAATAGAATATCATGATTTCACAGTTTTCAATACTCAATACTCAACCTGCAATCTTCAAATCTCTATCCACAAACATCAATCCTCATCACTCAACCCTCAACACTCAGTCCCCAATCCTCAATATTCAAGCCTCAATCCTCAATCCACAATCCTCAACCTTCAATCCTCAATACTCAATCTTCAATCCTCAATCCCCAACCCTCAATCCTCAATTCGCAATCCTCAATAGTCGATCTTCAATCCTCAATACTCAATACCCAATCCTCAATCTTCAATCATCAATCCTCAATCCTCAATTCTCAATCCTCAGTCCTCAATCCTCAGACCTCAAACATAAATATTCAACCCTCAGTCCTCGTCCTCAATCCACAACCCGCAATCCTCAATCCTCAATCCTCAATCTTCAATCCTCAGTCCTCAACCCTCAATCCTCAATCCTCAATCCTCAATCCTCAATCCTCAATCTTCAATCCCCAAACCTCATCCCCAATTCGCAGTCCTCAATCCTCAACCCTCAGGCCTCAAGTATCGATACTCAACCCTCAGTCCTCGTCCTCAATCCACGACCTTCAATCCTCAATCCTCAATCTTCATTCATCAATATTCAACCTTCAATCCTCAATCCTCAATCCTCAATCCTCAATCCTCAAACCTCAATGTTCAATCCTCAATACCCGATCCTCAGTCTTCAATACTCAATCCTCAATCCTCAATCCTCAATCCTCAATCCTCAATCCTCAGTCCTCAAACCTCAATCCTGAATCGTCAATCCTGAATCCTCAACCTTCAGCCCTCAGTCCTCAACAATCAGTGGTCCATCCTCAATCCTCAATAGAATATCATGATTTCACAGTTTTCAATACTCAATACTCAACCTGCAATCTTCAAATCTCTATCCACAAACATCAATTCTCATCACTCAACCCTCAACACTCAGTCCCCAATCCTCAATCTTCAATCCTCAATCCTCAATCCTCAATCCTCAATCCTCAATCTTCAATCCTCAATACTCAATCTTCAATCCTCAATCCTCAGTCCTCAAACCTCAATTCTGAATCCTCAATCCTGAATCCTCAATCTTCAGCCCTCAGTCCTCAACATTCAGTTGTCAATCCACAATCCTCAATAGAATATCCTCAATTCACAGTTTTCAATACCCAATACTCAATCTGCAATCTTCAAATCTCTATCCAGAAACATAAATTCTCATCACTCAACCCCCAACACTCAGTACTCAATGTTCAATCCTCATCCTCAATTTTGAATCTTCAATGCTCAATACTGAATCTTCAATTCGCAGTCCTCAATCCCCAATCCTCAATCCTCAATCCTCAATCCTCAGTCTTCAATCCTCAATACTCAATCTTCAATCCTCAATCCGCAATCCTCAATCCTCATTCGTCAATACTCAATACCCAATCCTCAATCTTCAACCATCAATCCTCAATTCTCAATTCTCAATCCTCAATCCTCAGACCTCAGACATCAATATTCAACACTCAGTCCTCGTCCTCAATCCACAACCCTCAATCCTCAACCCTCAATGTTTAATCACCAATATTCAATCTTCAATCCTCAATCCTCAATCCTCAATCCTCAATCCTCAATCCTCAATCTTCAATCCTCAATCCTCAATCCTCAATCCTCAATCCTCAATCCTCAATCTTAATCTACAATCCTCAATCATCAATCCTCAATCCTCAATCTTTAATCCTCAATACTCAATCTTCAATGCTCAATCCTCAATTCTCAATCTTCAATCCTCAATACTGAACCTTCAATCCTCAATCCTCAATCCTCAGTCCTCAACCCTCAATACTCACTCTTTATCTTCAATCCTCAGTACTCAATCTTCAATCCTCAATCCTCAATCCTCAATCCTCAATCCTCAATCTTCAATCCTCAATATTCAATCTTCAATCCTCTATCCTCAATCCTCAATCCTCAATACTCAATCCTCAATCCTCAATCGTCAATCTTCAATCCTCAATCCTCTGCCCTCAATCCTCAATCCTCATTCTTCAATCCTCAATACCCAATCCTCAATCTTAAATCCTCAATCCTCAATTCGCAATCCTCAATCCTCAATCCTCAGGCCTCAAGTATCAATACTCAACCCTCAGTCCTCGTCCTCAATCCACGACCTTCAATCCTCAATCCTCAATCTTCATTCATCAATATTCAACCTTCAATCCTCAATTTTCAATCCTCAATCCTCAATCCTCAATCCTCAATATTCAACACACAACCCTCATACATCAATCCTCAATACTCAACCATCAATCCTCAGTTCTCAATACTCAGTAGAATATACTGAATTCTCATGGTTGAATACTCATTCCAAAATATTCAATAATCAAATCTCAATCCTCAAACATCAATCCTCAACACTCAATCCTCAACACTCAGTCCTCTCTCTTCAATCCTCCATCCTCAATCCTCAATCCCCAAGCGTGAATCCTCAATCCTCGATCCTCAACCCTCAATCCTCAGTCCTCAAACCTCAATCCTGAATCCTCAATCCTGAATCCTCATTCTTCAGCCCTCAGTCCTCAACAATCGGTGGTCAATCCTCAATCCTCAATACAATATCATGAACTCACAGTTTTCAATACTCAATACTCAACCTGCAATCTTCAAATCTCTATCCACAAACATCAATTCACAACACTCAACCCTCAACACTCAGTCCCCAATCCTCAATATTCAAGCCTCAATCCTCAATCCTCAATCCACAATCCTCAACATTCAATCCTCAATACTCAATCTTGAATCCTCAATCCTCAATCCTCAATCCTCAATTCGCAATCCTCAATAGTCAATCTTCAATCCTCAATACTCAATATTCAATCCTCAATCCTCAATCCTCAATCCTCAATCCTCATTCTTCGATCCTCAATACCAAATCCTCAATCTTCAATCCTCAATGCTCAATCCTCAATTCTCAACCCTCAATCCTCTGTCCTTAGTCCTCAAACCTCAATCCTCAACCCTCAGCCCTCATCCTCAATCCTCAATCCTCAATCCTCAACCCTCAATCCTCAATCCTCAATGTTCAAACCTCAATATCCAATCCTCAGTCTTCAATCCTCAATCCTCAATCCTCAATCCTCAATCCTCAATCCTCAATCCTCAATCCTCAGTCCTCAGACCTCAATCCTGAATCCTCAATCCTGAATCCTCAATCTTCAGCCCTCAGTCCTCAACAATCAGTGGTCCATCCTCAATCCTCAATAGAATATCATGATTTCACAGTTTTCAATACTCAATACTCAACCTGCAATCTTCAAATCTCTATCCACAAACAACAATCCTCATCACTCAACCCTCAACACTCAGTCCCCAATCCTCAATATTCAAGCCTCAATCCTCAATCCACAATCCTCAACCTTCAATCCTCAATACTCAATCTTCAATCCTCAATACCCAACCCTCAATCCTCAATTCGCAATCCTCAATAGTCGATCTTCAATCCTCAATACTCAATATTCAATCCTCAATCCTCAATCCTCAATCCTCAATCATCATTCTTCAATCCTCAATACCCTATCCTCAATCCTCAATCCTCAATCCTCAATCCTCAATACCCAATCCTCAATCTTCAATCCTCAATCCTCAATCCTCAATTCTCAATCCTCAGTCCTCAATCCTCAGACCTCAAACATAAATATTCAACCCTCAGTCCTCGTCCTCAATCCACAACCCGCAAACCTCAATCCTCAATCCTCAATCCTCAATCTTCAATCCTCAATACTCAATCTTCAATCCTCAATCCTCAATCCTCAATCCTCAATCCTCAATCCTCAATCCTCAATCCTCTGTCCTCAATCCTCAATCCTCATTCTTCAATCCTCAATACCCAATCCTCAATCTTAAATCCTCAATCCTCAATTCGCAATCCTCAATCCTCAATCCTCAGGCCTCAAGTATCAATACTCGACCCTCAGTCCTCGTCCTCAATCCACGACCTTCAATCCTCAATCCTCAATCTTCATTCATCAATATTCAACCTTCAATCATCAATCCTCAATCCTCAATACTCAATCCTCAATCCTCAATGTTCAATCCTCAATACCCGATCCTCAGTCTTCAATCCTCAATCCTCAATCCTCAATCCTCAATCCTCAACCCTCAGTCCTCAAACCTCAATCCTGAATCCTCAATCCTGAATCCTCAATCTTCAGCCCTCAGTCCTCAACAATCAGTGGTCAATCCTCTATCCTCAATAGAATATCATGAATTCACAGTTTTCAATACTCAATACTCAACCTGCAATCTTCAGATCTCTATCCACAAACATCAATTCTCATCACTCAACCCTCAACACTCAGTCCCCAATCCTCAATATTCAAGCCCCAATCCTCAATCCTCAATTCTCAATCCTCAATCCTCCGTCCTTAGTCCTCAAACCTCAATCCTCAACACTCAGCCCTCATCCTCAATCCTCAATCCTCAATCCTCAATCCTCAATCTTCAATCCTGAATACTCAATCTTCAATCCTCAATTCTCAGTCCTCACACCTCAATTCTGAATCATCAATCATGAATCCTCAATCTTCAGCCCTCAGTCCTCAAGATTCAGTTGTCAATCCTCAATCCTCAATAGAATATCCTGAACTCACAGTTTTCAATACTCAATACTCAATCTGCAATATTCAAATCTCTATCCAGAAACATAAATTCTCATCACTCAACCCTCAACACTCAGTACTCAATGTTCAATCCTCATCCTCAATTCTCAATCCTCAATCCTCAGTCCTCAGTCCGCAAACCTCAATCTTCAACCCTCAGCCCTCATCCTCAATCCTCAATCCTCAATCCTCAATTCTCAATCTTCAATCCTCAATACTCAATCTTCAATCCTCAATGCTCAGTCCTCAAATTTCAATTCTGAATCCTCAATCCGGAACCCTCAATCTTCAGCCCTCAGTCCTCAACAATCTGTTGTCAATCCTCAATCCTCAATAGAATATACTCAATTCACAGTTTTCAATACTCAATACTCAATCTGCAATCTTCAAATCTCTATCCACAAACATCAATTCTCATCACTCAACCCTCAACACTCAGTCCTCAATGTTCAACCCTCAATCCTCAATTCTCAATCTTCAATCCTCAATACTGAACCTTCAATCCTCAATCCTCAATCCTCAGTCCTCAATCCTCAATCCTCACTCTTAATCTTCAATCCTCAGTACTCAATCTTCAATCCTCAATCCTCAATCCTCAATCCTCAATCCTCAATCTTCAATCCTCAATACTCAATCTTCAATCCTCAATCCTCAATCCTCAATCCTGAATCCTCAATCCTCAATCTTAATCTTCAATCCTCAGTACTCAATCTTCAATCCTCAATCCTCAATCCTCAATCATCAATCCTCAATACTCAATCTTCAATCCTCAATCCTCAATCCTCAATCCACAATCCTCAATCTTCAATCCTCAATCGTCAATCTTCAATCCTCAATACTCAATCTTCAATCCTCAATCCTCAATCCTCAATTCTCAATCCTCAATCCTCAATCCTCAGTCCTCTCTCCTCAAACCTCAATCCTGAATCCTCAATCCTGAATCCTCAAGCTTCAGCACTCAGTCCTCAGCAATCAGATGTCAATCCTCAATCCTCAATAGAATATCATCAATTCACAGTTTTCAATACTCAATACTCAATCTGCAATCTTCAAATCTCCATCCACAAACATCAATTCTCATCATTCAACCCTCAACACTCAGTCCCCAATCCTCAATCTTCAATGCTCAATCCTCAATTCTCAATCTTCAATCCTCAATACTGAACCTTCAATCCTCAATCCTCAATCCTCAGTCCTCAACCCTCAATACTCACTCTTTATCTTCAATCCTCAGTACTCAATCTTCAATCCTCAATCCTCAATCCTCAATCCTCAATCCTCAATCTTCAATCCTCAATACTCAATCTTCAATCCTCAATCCTCAATCCTCAATCCTCAATCCTCAATCCTCAATCCTCAATCCTCTGTCCTCAATCCTCAATCCTCATTCTTCAATCCTCAATACCCAATCCTCAATCTTAAATCCTCAATCCTCAATTCGCAATCCTCAATCCTCAATCCTCAGGCCTCAAGTATCAATACTCGACCCTCAGTCCTCGTCCTCAATCCACGACCTTCAATCCTCTATCCTCAATCTTCATTCATCAATATTCAACCTTCAATCCTCAATCCTCAATCCTCAATCCTCAATCCTCAATCCTCAATGTTCAATCCTCAATACCCGATCCTCAGTCTTCAATCCTCAATCCTCAATCCTCAATCCTCAATCCTCAATCCTCAACCCTCAGTCCTCAAACCTCAATCCTGAATCCTCAATCCTGAATCCTCAATCTTCAGCCCTCAGTCCTCAACAATCAGTGGTCAATCCTCTATCCTCAATAGAATATCATGAATTCACAGTTTTCAATACTCAATACTCAACCTGCAATCTTCAGATCTCTATCCACAAACATCAATCCTCATCACTCAACCCTCAACACTCAGTCCCCAATCCTCAATATTCAAGCCCCAATCCTCAATATTCCAGCCTCAACCCTCAATCCTCAATCAACAATACTCAACCTTCAATCCTCAATACTCAATCTTCAATCCTCAATCCTCAATCCTCAATCCTGAATTCGCAATCCTCAATAGTCAATCTTCAATCCTCAATACTCAATATGCAATCCTCAATCCTCAATCCTCAATCCTCAATCCTCAATCCTCTTTCTTCGATCTTCAATACCCAATCCTCAATCTTCAATCCTCAATCCTCAATCCTCAATTCTCAATCCTCAATCCTCCGTCCTTAGTCCTCAAACCTCAATCCTCAACACTCAGCCCTCATCCTCAATCCTCAATCCTCAATCCTCAATCCTCAATCTTCAATCCTCAATACTCAATCTTCAATCCTCTATTCTCAGTCCTCAAACCTCAATTCTGAATCCTCAATCCTGAATCCTCAATCTTCAGCCCTCAGTCCTCAACATTCAGTTGTCAATCCTCAATCCTCAATAGAATATCCTGAATTCACAGTTTTCAATACTCAATACTCAATCTGCAATCTTCAAATCTCTATCCAGAAACGTAAATTCTCATCACTCAACCCTCAACACTCAGTACTCAATGTTCAATCCTCATCCTCAATTCTCAATCCTCAATCCTCAGTCCTCAGTCCGCAAACCTCAATCCTCAACCCTCAGCCCTCATCCACAATCCTCAATCCTCAATCCTCAATCCTCAATCCTCAATCCTCAATCCTCAATTCTCAATCCTCAATCCTCAGTCCTCAGACCTCAATCCTGAATCCTCATTCCTGAATCCTCAATCTTCAGCCCTCAGTCCTCAACAATCAGTGGTCCATCCTCAATCCTCAATAGAATATCATGATTTCACAGTTTTCAATACTCAATACTCAACCTGCAATCTTCAAATCTCTATCCACAAACAACAATCCTCATCACTCAACCCTCAACACTCAGTCCCCAATCCTCAATATTCAAGCCTCAATCCTCAATCCACAATCCTCAACCGTCAATCCGCAATACTCAATCTTCAATCCTCAATCCCCAACACTCAATCCTCAATTCGCAATCCTCAATAGTCGATCTTCAATCCTCAATAATCAATATTCAATCCTCAATCCTCAATCCATAATACTCAATCATCATTCTTCAATCCTCAATACCCTATCCTCAATCTTCAATCCTCAATCCTTAATCCTCAATACCCAATCCTCAATCTTCAATCCTCAATCCTCAATCCTCAATTCTCAATCCTCAATCCTCAATCCTCAGACCTCAATCATAAATATTCAACCCCCAGTCCTCGTTCTCAATCCACAACCCTCAATCCTCAATCCTCAATCCTCATGCATCAATATTCAACCTTCAATCCTCAATCCTCAATACTCAGTCCTCAATCCTCAATGTTCAATCCTCAATCCTCAATCCTCAGTCCTCAAACCTCAATCCTGAATCCTCAATCCTGAATCCTCAAGCTTCAGCACTCAGTCCTCAGCAATCAGATGTCAATCCTCAATCCTCTATAGAATATCATCAATTCACAGTTTTCAATACTCAATACTCAATCTGCAATCTTCAAATCTCCATCCACAGACATCAATTCTCATCATTCAACCCTCAACGCTCAGTCCCCAATCCTCAATATTCAATGCTCAATCCTCAATCCTCAATCCACAATCCTCAACCTTCAATCCTCAATACTCAATCTTCAATGCTCAATCCTCAATTCTCAATCTTCAATCCTCAATACTGAACCTTCAATCCTCAATCCTCAATCCTCAGTCCTCAACCCTCAATACTCACTCTTAATCTTCAATCCTCAGTACTCAATCTTCAATCCTCAATCCTCAATCCTCAATCCTCAATCCTCAATCTTCAATCCTCAATACTCAATCTTCAACCCTCAATCCTCAATCCTCAATCCTCAATCCTCAATCCTCAATCCTCAATCGTCAATCTTCAATCCTCAATCCTCTGCCCTCAATCCTCAACCCTCATTCTTCAATCCTCAATACCCAATCCTCAATCTTAAATCCTCAATCCTCAATTCGCAATCCTCAATCCTCAATCCTCAGGCCTCAAGTATCAATACTCAACCCTCAGCCCTCGTCCTCAATCCACGACCTTCAATCCTCAATCCTCAATCTTCATTCATCAATATTCAACCTTCAATCCTCAATCCTCAATCCTCAATATTCAACACACAACCCTCATACATCAATCCTCAATACTCAACCATCAATCCTCAATTCTCAATACTCAATAGAATATACTGAATTCTCATGGTTGAATACTCGTTCCAAAATATTCAATAATCAAATCTCAATCCTCAAACATCAATCCTCAACACTCAATCCTCAACACTCAGTCCTCTAACTTCAATCCTCCATCCTCAATCCTCAATCCTCAAGCGTGAATCCTCAATCCTCAATCCTCAACCCTCAATCCTCAGTCCTCAAACCTCAATCCTGAATCCTCAACCCTGAATCCTCAATCTTCTGCCCTCAGTCCTCAACTATCGGTGGTCAATCCTCAATCCTCAATACAATATCATGAGCTCACAGTTTTCAATACTCAATACTCAACCTGCAATCTTCAAGTCTCTATCCACAAACATCAATTCACAACACGCAACCCTCAACACTCAGTCCCCAATCCTCAATATTCAAGCCTCAATCCTCAATCCTCAATCCTCAATCCACAATCCTCAACACTCAATCCTCAATACTCAATCTTGAATCCTCAATCCTCAATCCTCAATCCTCAATTCGCAATCCTCAATAGTCAATCTTCAATCCTCAATACTCAATATTCAATCCTCAATCCTCAATCCTCAATCCTCAATCCTCATTCTTCGATCCTCAATACCAAATCCTCAATCTTCAATCCTCAATGCTCAATCCTCAATTCTCAACCCTCAATCCTCTGTCCTTAGTCCTCAAACCTCAATCCTCAACCCTCAGCCCTCATCCTCAATCCTCAATCCTCAATCCTCAACCCTCAATCCTCAATCCTCAATGTTCAAACCTCAATATCCAATCCTCAGTCTTCAATCCTCAATCCTCAATCCTCAATCCTCAATCCTCAATCCTCAATCCTCAATCCTCAGTCCTCAGACCTCAATCCTGAATCCTCAATCCTGAATCCTCAATCTTCAGCCCTCAGTCCTCAACAATCAGTGGTCCATCCTCAATCCTCAATAGAATATCATGATTTCACAGTTTTCAATACTCAATACTCAACCTGCAATCTTCAAATCTCTATCCACAAACAACAATCCTCATCACTCAACCCTCAACACTCAGTCCCCAATCCTCAATATTCAAGCCTCAATCCTCAATCCACAATCCTCAACCTTCAATCCTCAATACTCAATCTTCAACCCTCAATCCTCAATCCTCAATCCTCAATCCTCAATCCTCAATCCTCAATCGTCAATCTTCAATCCTCAATCCTCTGCCCTCAATCCTCAACCCTCATTCTTCAATCCTCAATACCCAATCCTCAATCTTAAATCCTCAATCCTCAATTCGCAATCCTCAATCCTCAATCCTCAGGCCTCAAGTATCAATACTCAACCCTCAGCCCTCGTCCTCAATCCACGACCTTCAATCCTCAATCCTCAATCTTCATTCATCAATATTCAACCTTCAATCCTCAATCCTCAATCCTCAATATTCAACACACAACCCTCATACATCAATCCTCAATACTCAACCATCAATCCTCAATTCTCAATACTCAATAGAATATACTGAATTCTCATGGTTGAATACTCGTTCCAAAATATTCAATAATCAAATCTCAATCCTCAAACATCAATCCTCAACACTCAATCCTCAACACTCAGTCCTCTAACTTCAATCCTCCATCCTCAATCCTCAATCCTCAAGCGTGAATCCTCAATCCTCGATCCTCAACCCTCAATCCTCAGTCCTCAAACCTCAATCCTGAATCCTCAACCCTGAATCCTCAATCTTCAGCCCTCAGTCCTCAACTATCGGTGGTCAATCCTCAATCCTCAATACAATATCATGAGCTCACAGTTTTCAATACTCAATACTCAACCTGCAATCTTCAAGTCTCTATCCACAAACATCAATTCACAACACGCAACCCTCAACACTCAGTCCCCAATCCTCAATATTCAAGCCTCAATCCTCAATCCTCAATCCACAATCCTCAACACTCAATCCTCAATACTCAATCTTGAATCCTCAATCCTCAATCCTCAATCCTCAATTCGCAATCCTCAATAGTCAATCTTCAATCCTCAATACTCAATATTCAATCCTCAATCCTCAATCCTCAATCCTCAATCCTCATTCTTCGATCCTCAATACCAAATCCTCAATCTTCAATCCTCAATGCTCAATCCTCAATTCTCAACCCTCAATCCTCTGTCCTTAGTCCTCAAACCTCAATCCTCAACCCTCAGCCCTCATCCTCAATCCTCAATCCTCAATCCTCAACCCTCAATCCTCAATCCTCAATGTTCAAACCTCAATATCCAATCCTCAGTCTTCAATCCTCAATCCTCAATCCTCAATCCTCAATCCTCAATCCTCAATCCTCAATCCTCAATCCTCAGTCCTCAGACCTCAATCCTGAATCCTCAATCCTGAATCCTCAATCTTCAGCCCTCAGTCCTCAACAATCAGTGGTCCATCCTCAATCCTCAATAGAATATCATGATTTCACAGTTTTCAATACTCAATACTCAACCTGCAATCTTCAAATCTCTATCCACAAACAACAATCCTCATCACTCAACCCTCAACACTCAGTCCCCAATCCTCAATATTCAAGCCTCAATCCTCAATCCACAATCCTCAACCTTCAATCCTCAATACTCAATCTTCAATCCTCAATACCCAACCCTCAATCCTCAATTCGCAATCCTCAATAGTCGATCTTCAATCCTCAATACTCAATATTCAATCCTCAATCCTCAATCCTCAATCCTCAATCATCATTCTTCAATCCTCAATACCCTATCCTCAATCCTCAATCCTCAATCCTCAATCCTCAATACCCAATCCTCAATCTTCAATCCTCAATCCTCAATCCTCAATTCTCAATCCTCAGTCCTCAATCCTCAGACCTCAAACATAAATATTCAACCCTCAGTCCTCGTCCTCAATCCACAACCCGCAACCCTCAATCCTCAATCCTCAATCCTCAATCTTCAATCCTCAGTCCTCAATCCTCAATCCTCAATCCTCAATCCTCAATCCTCAATCCTCAATCTTCAATCCCCAATCCTCAATCCTCAATTCGCTATCCTCAATCCTCAATCCTCAGGCCTCAAGTATCGATACTCAACCCTCAGTCCTCGTCCTCAATCCACGACCTTCAATCCTCAATCCTCAATCTTCATTCATCAATATTCAATCTTCAATCCTCAATCCTCAATCCTCAATCCTCAATCCTCAATCCTCAATGTTCAATCCTCAATACCCGATCCTCAGTCTTCAATCCTCAATCCTCAATCCTCAATCCTCAATCCTCAATCCTCAATCCTCATACCTCAAACCTCAATCCTGAATCGTCAATCCTGAATCCTCAACCTTCAGCCCTCAGTCCTCAACAATCAGTGGTCCATCCTCAATCCTCAACAGAATATCATGATTTCACAGTTTTCAATACTCAATACTCAACCTGCAATCTTCAAATCTCTATCCACAAACATCAATTCTCATCACTCAACCCTCAGCACTCAGTCCCCAATCCTCAATCTACAATCCTCAATCCTCAATCCTCAATCCTCAATCCTCAATCTTCAATCCTCAATACTCAATCTTCAATCCTCAATCCTCAATCCTCAATCCTCAATCCTCAATCCTCAATCCTCAATCCTCTGTCCTCAATCCTCAATCCTCATTCTTCAATCCTCAATACCCAATCCTCAATCTTAAATCCTCAATCCTCAATTTGCAATCCTCAATCCTCAATCCTCAGGCCTCAAGTATCAATACTCGACCCTCAGTCCTCGTCCTCAATCCACGACCTTCAATCCTCAATCCTCAATCTTCATTCATCAATATTCAACCTTCAATCATCAATCCTCAATCCTCAATACTCAATCCTCAATCCTCAATGTTCAATCCTCAATACCCGATCCTCAGTCTTCAATCCTCAATCCTCAATCCTCAATCCTCAATCCTCAATCCTCAACCCTCAGTCCTCAAACCTCAATCCTGAATCCTCAATCCTGAATCCTCATTCTTCAGCCCTCAGTCCTCAACAATCGGTGGTCAATCCTCAATCCTCAATACAATATCATGAACTCACAGTTTTCAATACTCAATACTCAACCTGCAATCTTCAAATCTCTATCCACAAACATCAATTCACAACACTCAACCCTCAACACTCAGTCCCCAATCCTCAATATTCAAGCCTCAATCCTCAATCCTCAATCCACAATCCTCAACATTCAATCCTCAATACTCAATTTTGAATCCTCAATCCTCAATCCTCAATCCTCAATTCGCAATCCTCAATTGTCAATCTTCAATCCTCAATACTCAATATTCAATCCTCAATCCTCAATCCTCAATCCTCAATCCTCATTCTTCGATCCTCAATACCAAATCCTCAATCTTCAATCCTCAATGCTCAATCCTCAATTCTCAACCCTCAATCCTCTGTCCTTAGTCCTCAAACCTCAATCCTCGACCCTCAGCCCTCATCCTCAATCCTCAATCCTCAATCCTCAACCCTCAATCCTCAATCCTCAATGTTCAAACCTCAATACCCAATCCTCAGTCTTCAATCCTCAATCATCAATCCTCAATCCTCAATCCTCAATCCTCAATCCTCAATCCTCAGTCCTCAGACCTCAATCCTGAATCCTCAATCCTGAATCCTCAATCTTCAGCCCTCAGTCCTCAACAATCAGTTGTCCATCCTGAATCCTCAATAGAATATCATGATTTCACAGTTTTCAATACTCAATACTCAACCTGCAATCTTCAAATCTCTATCCACAAACATCAATCCTCATCACTCAACCCTCAACACTCAGTCCCCAATCCTCAATATTCAAGCCCCAATCCTCAATCCACAATCCTCAACCTTCAATCCTCAATACTCAATCTTCAATCCTCAATCCCCAACCCTCAATCCTCAAATCGCAATCCTCAATAGTCGATCTTCAATCCTCAATACTCAATACCCAATCCTCAATCTTCAATCCTCAATCCTCAATCCTCAATTCTCAATCCTCAGTCCTCAATCCTCAGACCTCAAACATAAATATTCAACCCTCAGTCCTCGTCCTCAATCCACAACCCGCAATCCTCAATCCTCAATCCTCAATCTTCAATCCTCAGTCCTCAATCCTCAATCCTCAATCCTCAATCCTCAATCCTCAATCCTCAATCTTCAATCCCCAAACCTCATCCCCAATTCGCAGTCCTCAATCCTCAACCCTCAGGCCTCAAGTATCGATACTCAACCCTCAGTCCTCGTCCTCAATCCACGACCTTCAATCCTCAATCCTCAATCTTCATTCATCAATATTCAACCTTCAATCCTCAATCCTCAATCCTCAATCCTCAATCCTCAAACCTCAATGTTCAATCCTCAATACCCGATCCTCAGTCTTCAATCCTCAATCCTCAATCCTCAATCCTCAATCCTCAATCCTCAATCCTCAGTCCTCAAACCTCAATCCTGAATCGTCAATCCTGAGTCCTCAACCTTCAGCCCTCAGTCCTCAACAATCAGTGGTCCATCCTCAATCCTCAATAGAATATCATGATTTCACAGTTTTCAATACTCAATACTCAACCTGCAATCTTCAAATCTCTATCCACAAACATCAATTCTCATCACTCAACCCTCAACACTCAGTCCCCAATCCTCAATATTCAATGCTCAATTCTCAATCCTCAATCCACAATCCTCAACCTTCAATCCTCAATACTCAATCTTCAATGCTCAATCCTCAATTCTCAATCTTCAATCCTCAATACTGAACCTTCAATCCTCAATCCTCAATCCTCAGTCCTCAACCCTCAATACTCACTCTTAATCTTCAATCCTCAGTACTCAATCTTCAATCCTCAATCCTCAATCCTCAATCCTCAATTCTCAATCTTCAATCCTCAATACTCAATCTTCAACCCTCAATCCTCAATCCTCAATCCTCAATCCTCAATCCTCAATCCTCAATCGTCAATCTTCAATCCTCAATCCTCTGCCCTCAATCCTCAATCCTCATTCTTCAATCCTCAATACCCAATCCTCAATCTTAAATCCTCAATCCTCAATTCGCAATCCTCAATCCTCAATCCTCAGGCCTCAAGTATCAATACTCAACCCTCAGTCCTCGTCCTCAATCCACGACCTTCAATCCTCAATCCTCAATCTTCATTCATCAATATTCAACCTTCAATCCTCAATCCTCAATCCTCAATATTCAACACACAACCCTCATACATCAATCCTCAATACTCAACCATCAATCCTCAATTCTCAATACTCAATAGAATATACTGAATTCTCATGGTTGAATACTCGTTCCAAAATATTCAATAATCAAATCTCAATCCTCAAACATCAATCCTCAACACTCAATCCTCAACACTCAGTCCTCTCTCTTCAATCCTCCATCCTCAATCCTCAATCCTCAAGCGTGAATGCTCAATCCTCGATCCTCAACCCTCAATCCTCTGTCCTCAAACCTCAATCCTGAATCCTCAATCCTGAATCTTCAATCTTCAGCCCTCAGTCCTCAACAATCGGTGGTCAATCCTCAATCCTCAATACAATATCATGAACTCACAGTATTCAATACTCAATACTCAACCTGCAATCTTCAAATCTCTATCCACAAACATCAATTCACAACACTCAACCTTCAACACTCAGTCCCCAATCCTCAATATTCAAGCCTCAATCCTCAATCCTCAATCCACAATCCTCAACACTCAATCCTCAATACTCAATCTTGAATCCTCAATCCTCAATCCTCAATCCTCAATTCGCAATCCTCAATAGTCAATCTTCAATCCTCAATACTCAATATTCAATCCTCAATCCTCAATCCTCAATCCTCAATCCTCATTCTTCGATCCTCAATACCAAATCCTCAATCTTCAATCCTCAATGCTCAATCCTCAATTCTCAACCCTCAATCCTCTGTCCTTAGTCCTCAAACCTCAATCCTCAACCCTCAGCCCTCATCCTCAATCCTCAATCCTCAATCCTCAACCCTCAATCCTCAATCCTCAATGTTCAAACCTCAATACCCAATCCTCAGTCTTCAATCCTCAATCCTCAATCCTCAATCCTCAATCCTCAATTCTCAATCCTCAATCCTCAGTCCTCAGACCTCAATCCTGAATCCTCATTCCTGAATCCTCAATCTTCAGCCCTCAGTCCTCAACAATCAGTGGTCCATCCTCAATCCTCAATAGAATATCATGATTTCACAGTTTTCAATACTCAATACTCAACCTGCAATCTTCAAATCTCTATCCACAAACAACAATCCTCATCACTCAACCCTCAACACTCAGTCCCCAATCCTCAATATTCAAGCCTCAATCCTCAATCCACAATCCTCAACCGTCAATCCGCAATACTCAATCTTCAATCCTCAATCCCCAACACTCAATCCTCAATTCGCAATCCTCAATAGTCGATCTTCAATCCTCAATAATCAATATTCAATCCTCAATCCTCAATCCATAATCCTCAATCATCATTCTTCAATCCTCAGTACCCTATCCTCAATCTTCAATCCTCAATCCTCAATCCTCAATACCCAATCCTCAATCTTCAATCCTCAATCCTCAATCCTCAATTCTCAATCCTCAATCCTCAATCCTCAGACCTCAATCATAAATATTCAACCCCCAGTCCTCGTTCTCAATCCACAACCCTCAATCCTCAATCCTCAATCCTCATGCATCAATATTCAACCTTCAATCCTCAATCCTCAATACTCAGTCCTCAATCCTCAATGTTCAATCCTCAACAGCCAATCCTCAATCTTCAATCCTCAATCCTCAATCCTCAATTCTCAATCCTCAATCCTCAATCCTCAGTCCTCTCTCCTCAAACCTCAATCCTGAATCCTCAATCCTGAATCCTCAAGCTTCAGCACTCAGTCCTCAGCAATCAGATGTCAATCCTCAATCCTCAATAGAATATCATCAATTCACAGTTTTCAATACTCAATACTCAATCTGCAATCTTCAAATCTCCATCCACAAACATCAATTCTCATCATTCAACCCTCAACACTCAGTCCCCAATCCTCAATATTCAATGCTCAATCCTCAATCCTCAATCCACAATCCTCAACCTTCAATCCTCAATACTCAATCTTCAATGCTCAATCCTCAATTCTCAACCTTCAATCCTCAATACTGAACCTTCAATCCTCAATCCTCAATCCTCAGTCCTCAACCCTCAATACTCACTCTTTATCTTCAATCCTCAGTACTCAATCTTCAATCCTCAATCCTCAATCCTCAATCCTCAATCCTCAATCTTCAATCCTCAATATTCAATCTTCAATCCTCAATCCTCAATCCTCAATCCTCAATACTCAATCCTCAATCCTCAATCGTCAATCTTCAATCCTCAATCCTCTGCCCTCAATCCTCAATCCTCATTCTTCAATCCTCAATACCCAATCCTCAATCTTAAATCCTCAATCCTCAATTCGCAATCCTCAATCCTCAATCCTCAGGCCTCAAGTATCAATACTCAACCCTCAGTCCTCGTCCTCAATCCACGACCTTCAATCCTCAATCCTCAATCTTCATTCATCAATATTCAACCTTCAATCCTCAATTCTCAATCCTCAATCCTCAATCCTCAATGCTCAATATTCAACACACAACCCTCATACATCAATCCTCAATACTCAACCATCAATCCTCAGTTCTCAATACTCAGTAGAATATACTGAATTCTCATGGTTGAATACTCATTCCAAAATATTCAATAATCAAATCTCAATCCTCAAACATCAATCCTCAACACTCAATCCTCAACACTCAGTCCTCTCTCTTCAATCCTCCATCCTCAATCCTCAATCCTCAAGCGTGAATCCTCAATCCTCGATCCTCAACCCTCAATCCTCAGTCCTCAAACCTCAATCCTGAATCCTCAATCCTGAATCCTCATTCTTCAGCCCTCAGTCCTCAACAATCGGTGGTCAATACTCAATCCTCAATACAATATCATGAACTCACAGTTTTCAATACTCAATACTCAACCTGCAATCTTCAAATCTCTATCCACAAACATCAATTCACAACACTCAACCCTCAACACTCAGTCCCCAATCCTCAATATTCAAGCCTCAATCCTCAATCCTCAATCCACAATCCTCAACATTCAATCCTCAATACTCAATCTTGAATCCTCAATCCTCAATCCTCAATCCTCAATTCGCAATCCTCAATAGTCAATCTTCAATCCTCAATACTCAATATTCAATCCTCAATCCTCAATCCTCAATCCTCAATCCTCATTCTTCGATCCTCGATACCAAATCCTCAATCTTCAATCCTCAATGCTCAATCCTCAATTCTCAACCCTCAATCCTCTGTCCTTAGTCCTCAAACCTCAATCCTCAACCCTCAGCCCTCATCCTCAATCCTCAATCCTCAATCCTCAACCCTCAATCCTCAATCCTCAATGTTCAAACCTCAATACCCAATCCTCAGTCTTCAATCCTCAATCCTCAATCCTCAATCCTCAATCCTCAATCCTCAATCCTCAATCCTCAATCCTCAGTCCTCAGACCTCAATCCTGAATCCTCAATCCTGAATCCTCAATCTTCAGCCCTCAGTCCTCAACAATCAGTGGTCCATCCTGAATCCTCAACAGAATATCATGATTTCACAGTTTTCAATACTCAATACTCAACCTGCAATCTTCAAATCTCTATCCACAAACATCAATCCTCATCACTCAACCCTCAACACTCAGTCCCCAATCCTCAATATTCAAGCCTCAATCCTCAATACCCAATCCTCAATCTTCAATCCTCAATCCTCAATCCTGAATTCTCAAACCTCAGTCCTCAATCCTCAGACCTCAAACATAAATATTCAACCCTCAGTCCTCGTACTCAATCCACAACCCGCAATCCTCAATCCTCAATCCTCAATCCTCAATCTTCAATCCTCAGTCCTCAATCCTCAGTCCTCAATCCTCAATCCTCAATCCTCAATCCTCAATCTTCAATCCCCAAACCTCATCCCCAATTCGCAATCCTCAATCCTCAATCCTCAGGCCTCAAGTATCGATACTCAACCCTCAGTCCTCGTCCTCAATCCACGACCTTCAATCCTCAATCCTCAATCTTCATTCATCAATATTCAACCTTCAATCCTCAATCCTCAATCCTCAATCCTCAATCCTCAATCCTCAATGTTCAATCCTCAATACCCGATCCTCAGTCTTCAATCCTCAATCCTCAATCCTCAATCCTCAATCCTCAATCCTCAATCCTCAGTCCTCAAACCTCAATCCTGAATCGTCAATCCTGAATCCTCAACCTTCAGCCCTCAGTCCTCAACAATCAGTGGTCCATCCTCAATCCTCAATAGAATATCATGATTTCACAGTTTTCAATACTCAATACTCAACCTGCAATCTTCAAATCTCTATCCACAGACATCAATTCTCATCACTCAACCCTCAACACTCAGTCCCCAATCCTCAATCTTCAATCCTCAATCCTCAATCCTCAATCCTCAATCCTCAATCTTCAATCCTCAATCCTCAATCCTCAATCCCCAATCCTCAGTCCTCAATCCTCAATCCTCTGTCCTCAATCCTCAATCCTCATTCTTCAATCCTCAATACCCAATCCTCAATCTTAAATCCTCAATCCTCAATTCGCAATCCTCAATCCTCAATCCTCAGGCCTCAAGTATCAATACTCGACCCTCAGTCCTCGTCCTCAATCCACGACCTTCAATCCTCAATCCTCAATCTTCATTCATCAATATTCAACCTTCAATCCTCAATCCTCAATCCTCAATCCTCAATCATCATTCTTCAATCCTCAATACCCGATCCTCAGTCTTCAATCCTCAATCCTCAATCCTCAATCCTCAATCCTCAATCCTCAATCCTCAGTCCTCAAACCTCAATCCTGAATCCTCAATCCTGAATCCTCAAGCTTCAGCACTCAGTCCTCAGCAATCAGATGTCAATCCTCAATCCTCAATAGAATATCATCAATTCACAGTTTTCAATACTCAATACTCAATCTGCAATCTTCAAATCTCCATCCACAGACATCAATTCTCATCATTCAACCCTCAACGCTCAGTCCCCAATCCTCAATATTCAATGCTCAATCCTCAATCCTCAATCCACAATCCTCAACCTTCAATCCTCAATACTCAATCTTCAATGCTCAATCCTCAATTCTCAATCTTCAATCCTCAATACTGAACCTTCAATCCTCAATCCTCAATCCTCAGTCCTCAACCCTCAATACTCACTCTTAATCTTCAATCCTCAGTACTCAATCTTCAATCCTCAATCCTCAATCCTCAATCCTCAATCCTCAATCTTCAATCCTCAATACTCAATCTTCAACCCTCAATCCTCAATCCTCAATCCTCATGCATCAATATTCAACCTTCAATCCTCAATCCTCAATACTCAGTCCTCAATCCTCAATGTTCAATCCTCAACAGCCAATCCTCAATCTTCAATCCTCAATACCCAATCCTCAATCTTCAATCCTCAATCCTCAATCCTCAATTCTCAATCCTCAATCCTCAATCCTCAGACCTCAATCATAAATATTCAACCCCCAGTCCTCGTTCTCAATCCACAACCCTCAATCCTCAATCCTCAATCCTCATGCATCAATATTCAACCTTCAATCCTCAATCCTCAATACTCAGTCCTCAATCCTCAATGTTCAATCCTCAACAGCCAATCCTCAATCTTCAATCCTCAATCCTCAATCCTCAATTCTCAATCCTCAATCCTCAATCCTCAGTCCTCTCTCCTCAAACCTCAATCCTGAATCCTCAATCCTGAATCCTCAAGCTTCAGCACTCAGTCCTCAGCAATCAGATGTCAATCCTCAATCCTCAATAGAATATCATCAATTCACAGTTTTCAATACTCAATACTCAATCTGCAATCTTCAAATCTCCATCCACAAACATCAATTCTCATCATTCAACCCTCAACACTCAGTCCCCAATCCTCAATATTCAATGCTCAATCCTCAATCCTCAATCCACAATCCTCAACCTTCAATCCTCAATACTCAATCTTCAATGCTCAATCCTCAATTCTCAACCTTCAATCCTCAATACTGAACCTTCAATCCTCAATCCTCAATCCTCAGTCCTCAACCCTCAATACTCACTCTTTATCTTCAATCCTCAGTACTCAATCTTCAATCCTCAATCCTCAATCCTCAATCCTCAATCCTCAATCTTCAATCCTCAATATTCAATCTTCAATCCTCAATCCTCAATCCTCAATCCTCAATACTCAATCCTCAATCCTCAATCGTCAATCTTCAATCCTCAATCCTCTGCCCTCAATCCTCAATCCTCATTCTTCAATCCTCAGTACCCAATCCTCAATCTTAAATCCTCAATCCTCAATTCGCAATCCTCAATCCTCAATCCTCAGGCCTCAAGTATCAATACTCAACCCTCAGTCCTCGTCCTCAATCCACGACCTTCAATCCTCAATCCTCAATCTTCATTCATCAATATTCAACCTTCAATCCTCAATTCTCAATCCTCAATCCTCAATCCTCAATGCTCAATATTCAACACACAACCCTCATACATCAATCCTCAATACTCAACCATCAATCCTCAGTTCTCAATACTCAGTAGAATATACTGAATTCTCATGGTTGAATACTCATTCCAAAATATTCAATAATCAAATCTCAATCCTCAAACATCAATCCTCAACACTCAATCCTCAACACTCAGTCCTCTCTCTTCAATCCTCCATCCTCAATCCTCAATCCTCAAGCGTGAATCCTCAATCATCGATCCTCAACCCTCAATCCTCAGTCCTCAAACCTCAATCCTGAATCCTCAATCCTGAATCCTCATTCTTCAGCCCTCAGTCCTCAACAATCGGTGGTCAATCCTCAATCCTCAATACAATATCATGAACTCACAGTTTTCAATACTCAATACTCAACCTGCAATCTTCAAATCTCTATCCACAAACATCAATTCACAACACTCAACCCTCAACACTCAGTCCCCAATCCTCAATATTCAAGCCTCAATCCTCAATCCTCAATCCACAATCCTCAACATTCAATCCTCAATACTCAATCTTGAATCCTCAATCCTCAATCCTCAATCCTCAATTCGCAATCCTCAATAGTCAATCTTCAATCCTCAATACTCAATATTCAATCCTCAATCCTCAATCCTCAATCCTCAATCCTCATTCTTCGATCCTCGATACCAAATCCTCAATCTTCAATCCTCAATGCTCAATCCTCAATTCTCAACCCTCAATCCTCTGTCCTTAGTCCTCAAACCTCAATCCTCAACCCTCAGCCCTCATCCTCAATCCTCAATCCTCAATCCTCAACCCTCAATCCTCAATCGTCAATGTTCAAACCTCAATACCCAATCCTCAGTCTTCAATCCTCAATCCTCAATCCTCAATCCTCAATCCTCAATCCTCAATCCTCAATCCTCAATCCTCAGTCCTCAGACCTCAATCCTGAATCCTCAATCCTGAATCCTCAATCTTCAGCCCTCAGTCCTCAACAATCAGTGGTCCATCCTGAATCCTCAACAGAATATCATGATTTCACAGTTTTCAATACTCAATACTCAACCTGCAATCTTCAAATCTCTATCCACAAACATCAATCCTCATCACTCAACCCTCAACACTCAGTCCCCAATCCTCAATATTCAAGCCTCAATCCTCAATACCCAATCCTCAATCTTCAATCCTCAATCCTCAATCCTCAATTCTCAATCCTCAGTCCTCAATCCTCAGACCTCAAACATAAATATTCAACCCTCAGTCCTCGTACTCAATCCACAACCCGCAATCCTCAATCCTCAATCCTCAATCCTCAATCTTCAATCCTCAGTCCTCAATCCTCAATCCTCAATCCTCAATCCTCAATCCTCAATCCTCAATCTTCAATCCCCAAACCTCATCCCCAATTCGCAATCCTCAATCCTCAATCCTCAGGCCTCAAGTATCGATACTCAACCCTCAGTCCTCGTCCTCAATCCACGACCTTCAATCCTCAATCCTCAATCTTCATTCATCAATATTCAACCTTCAATCCTCAATCCTCAATCCTCAATCCTCAATCCTCAATCCTCAATGTTCAATCCTCAATACCCGATCCTCAGTCTTCAATCCTCAATCCTCAATCCTCAATCCTCAATCCTCAATCCTCAATCCTCAGTCCTCAAACCTCAATCCTGAATCGTCAATCCTGAATCCTCAACCTTCAGCCCTCAGTCCTCAACAATCAGTGGTCCATCCTCAATCCTCAATAGAATATCATGATTTCACAGTTTTCAATACTCAATACTCAACCTGCAATCTTCAAATCTCTATCCACAAACATCAATTCTCATCACTCAACCCTCAACACTCAGTCCCCAATCCTCAATCTTCAATCCTCAATCCTCAATCCTCAATCCTCAATCCTCAATCTTCAATCCTCAATCCTCAATCCTCAATCCCCAATCCTCAGTCCTCAATCCTCAATCCTCTGTCCTCAATCCTCAATCCTCATTCTTCAATCCTCAATACCCAATCCTCAATCTTAAATCCTCAATCCTCAATTCGCAATCCTCAATCCTCAATCCTCAGGCCTCAAGTATCAATACTCGACCCTCAGTCCTCGTCCTCAATCCACGACCTTCAATCCTCAATCCTCAATCTTCATTCATCAATATTCAACCTTCAATCCTCAATCCTCAATCCTCAATCCTCAATCATCATTCTTCAATCCTCAATACCCGATCCTCAGTCTTCAATCCTCAATCCTCAATCCTCAATCCTCAATCCTCAATCCTCAATCCTCAGTCCTCAAACCTCAATCCTGAATCCTCAATCCTGAATGCTCAAGCTTCAGCACTCAGTCCTCAGCAATCAGATGTCAATCCTCAATCCTCAATAGAATATCATCAATTCACAGTTTTCAATACTCAATACTCAATCTGCAATCTTCAAATCTCCATCCACAGACATCAATTCTCATCATTCAACCCTCAACGCTCAGTCCCCAATCCTCAATATTCAATGCTCAATCCTCAATCCTCAATCCACAATCCTCAACCTTCAATCCTCAATACTCAATCTTCAATGCTCAATCCTCAATTCTCAATCTTCAATCCTCAATACTGAACCTTCAATCCTCAATCCTCAATCCTCAGTCCTCAACCCTCAATACTCACTCTTAATCTTCAATCCTCAGTACTCAATCTTCAATCCTCAATCCTCAATCCTCAATCCTCAATCCTCAATCTTCAATCCTCAATACTCAATCTTCAACCCTCAATCCTCAATCCTCAATCCTCAATCCTCTATCCTCAATCCTCAATCGTCAATCTTCAATCCTCAATCCTCTGCCCTCAATCCTCAATCCTCATTCTTCAATCCTCAATACCCAATCCTCAATCTTAAATCCTCAATCCTCAATTCACAATCCTCAATCCTCAATCCTCAGGCCTCAAGTATCAATACTCAACCCTCAGCCCTCGTCCTCAATCCACGACCTTCAATCCTCAATCCTCAATCTTCATTCATCAATATTCAACCTTCAATCCTCAATCCTCAATCCTCAATATTCAACACACAACCCTCATACATCAATCCTCAATACTCAACCATCAATCCTCAATTCTCAATACTCAATAGAATATACTGAATTCTCATGGTTGAATACTCGTTCCAAAATATTCAATAATCAAATCTCAATCCTCAAACATCAATCCTCAACACTCAATCCTCAACACTCAGTCCTCTAACTTCAATCCTCCATCCTCAATCCTCAATCCTCAAGCGTGAATCCTCAATC
The DNA here is from genome assembly GCF_051401765.1 of Calliopsis andreniformis. Classification (NCBI taxonomy): domain Eukaryota; kingdom Metazoa; phylum Arthropoda; class Insecta; order Hymenoptera; family Andrenidae; genus Calliopsis; species Calliopsis andreniformis. The sequence continues at coordinate 535,385 of NW_027480595.1, read as the reverse complement.
CTCGACCCTCAACCCTCAATCCTCAGTCCTCAAACCTCAATCCTGAATCCTCAACCCTGAATCCTCAATCTTCAGCCCTCAGTCCTCAACTATCGGTGGTCAATCCTCAATCCTCAATACAATATCATGAGCTCACAGTTTTCAATACTCAATACTCAACCTGCAATCTTCAAGTCTCTATCCACAAACATCAATTCACAACACTCAACCCTCAACACTCAGTCCCCAATCCTCAATATTCAAGCCTCAATCCTCAATCCTCAATCCACAATCCTCAACACTCAATCCTCAATACTCAATCTTGAATCCTCAATCCTCAATCCTCAGACCTCAAACATAAATATTCAACCCTCAGTCCTCGTACTCAATCCACAACCCGCAATCCTCAATCCTCAATCCTCAATCCTCAATCTTCAATCCTCAGTCCTCAATCCTCAATCCTCAGGCCTCAAGTATCAATACTCAACCCTCAGCCCTCGTCCTCAATCCACGACCTTCAATCCTCAATCCTCAATCTTCATTCATCAATATTCAACCTTCAATCCTCAATCCTCAATCCTCAATATTCAACACACAACCCTCATACATCAATCCTCAATACTCAACCATCAATCCTCAATTCTCAATACTCAATAGAATATACTGAATTCTCATGGTTGAATACTCGTTCCAAAATATTCAATAATCAAATCTCAATCCTCAAACATCAATCCTCAACACTCAATCCTCAACACTCAGTCCTCTAACTTCAATCCTCCATCCTCAATCCTCAATCCTCAAGCGTGAATCCTCAATCCTCGACCCTCAACCCTCAATCCTCAGTCCTCAAACCTCAATCCTGAATCCTCAACCCTGAATCCTCAATCTTCAGCCCTCAGTCCTCAACTATCGGTGGTCAATCCTCAATCCTCAATACAATATCATGAGCTCACAGTTTTCAATACTCAATACTCAACCTGCAATCTTCAAGTCTCTATCCACAAACATCAATTCACAACACTCAACCCTCAACACTCAGTCCCCAATCCTCAATATTCAAGCCTCAATCCTCAATCCTCAATCCACAATCCTCAACACTCAATCCTCAATACTCAATCTTGAATCCTCAATCCTCAATCCTCAGACCTCAAACATAAATATTCAACCCTCAGTCCTCGTACTCAATCCACAACCCGCAATCCTCAATCCTCAATCCTCAATCCTCAATCTTCAATCCTCAGTCCTCAATCCTCAATCCTCAATCCTCAATCTTCAATCCCCAATCCTCAATCCTCAATTCGCTATCCTCAATCCTCAATCCTCAGGCCTCAAGTATCGATACTCAACCCTCAGTCCTCGTCCTCAATCCACGACCTTCAATCCTCAATCCTCAATCTTCATTCATCAATATTCAATCTTCAATCCTCAATCCTCAATCCTCAATCCTCAATCCTCAATCCTCAATCCTCAATCATCATTATTCAATCCTCAATACCCTATCCTCAATCCTCAATCCTCAATCCTCAATCCTCAATACCCAATCCTCAATCTTCAATCCTCAATCCTCAATCCTCAATCCTCAATCCTCAATCCTCAATCCTCAATCCTCAGTCCTCAGACCTCAATCCTGAATCCTCAATCCTGAATCCTCAATCTTCAGCCCTCAGTCCTCAACAATCAGTGGTCCATCCTCAATCCTCAATAGAATATCATGATTTCACAGTTTTCAATACTCAATACTCAACCTGCAATCTTCAAATCTCTATCCACAAACAACAATCCTCATCACTCAACCCTCAACACTCAGTCCCCAATCCTCAATATTCAAGCCTCAATCCTCAATCCACAATCCTCAACCTTCAATCCTCAATACTCAATCTTCAATCCTCAATACCCAACCCTCAATCCTCAATTCGCAATCCTCAATAGTCGATCTTCAATCCTCAATACTCAATATTCAATCCTCAATCCTCAATCCTCAATCCTCAATCATCATTATTCAATCCTCAATACCCTATCCTCAATCCTCAATCCTCAATCCTCAATCCTCAATACCCAATCCTCAATCTTCAATCCTCAATCCTCAATCCTAAAATTCTCAATCCTCAGTCCTCAATCCTCAGACCTCAAACATAAATATTCAACCCTCAGTCCTCGTCCTCAATCCACAACCCGCAACCCTCAATCCTCAATCCTCAATCCTCAATCTTCAATCCTCAGTCCTCAATCCTCAATCCTCAATCCTCAATCCTCAATCCTCAATCCTCAATCTTCAATCCCCAATCCTCAATCCTCAATTCGCTATCCTCAATCCTCAATCCTCAGGCCTCAAGTATCGATACTCAACCCTCAGTCCTCGTCCTCAATCCACGACCTTCAATCCTCAATCCTCAATCTTCATTCATCAATATTCAATCTTCAATCCTCAATCCTCAATCCTCAATCCTCAATCCTCAATGTTCAATGTTCAATCCTCAATACCCGATCCTCAGTCTTCAATCCTCAATCCTCAATCCTCAATCCTCAATCCTCAATCCTCAATCCTCAGTCCTCAAACCTCAATCCTGAATCGTCAATCCTGAATCCTCAACCTTCAGCCCTCAGTCCTCAACAATCAGTGGTCCATCCTCAATCCTCAACAGAATATCATGATTTCACAGTTTTCAATACTCAATACTCAACCTGCAATCTTCAAATCTCTATCCACAAACATCAATTCTCATCACTCAACCATCAGCACTCAGTCCCCAATCCTCAATCTACAATCCTCAATCCTCAATCCTCAATCCTCAATCCTCAATCTTCAATCCTCAATACTCAATCTTCAATCCTCAATCCTCAATCCTCAATCCTCAATCCTCAATCCTCAATCCTCAATCCTCTGTCCTCAATCCTCAATCCTCATTCTTCAATCCTCAATACCCAATCCTCAATCTTAAATCCTCAATCCTCAATTCGCAATCCTCAATCCTCAATCCTCAGGCCTCAAGTATCAATACTCGACCCTCAGTCCTCGTCCTCAATCCACGACCTTCAATCCTCAATCCTCAATCTTCATTCATCAATATTCAACCTTCAATCATCAATCCTCAATCCTCAATACTCAATCCTCAATCCTCAATGTTCAATCCTCAATACCCGATCCTCAGTCTTCAATCCTCAATCCTCAATCCTCAATCCTCAATCCTCAATCCTCAACCCTCAGTCCTCAAACCTCAATCCTGAATCCTCAATCCTGAATCCTCATTCTTCAGCCCTCAGTCCTCAACAATCGGTGGTCAATCCTCAATCCTCAATACAATATCATGAACTCACAGTTTTCAATACTCAATACTCAACCTGCAATCTTCAAATCTCTATCCACAAACATCAATTCACAACACTCAACCCTCAACACTCAGTCCCCAATCCTCAATATTCAAGCCTCAATCCTCAATCCTCAATCCACAGTCCTCAACATTCAATCCTCAATACTCAATTTTGAATCCTCAATCCTCAATCCTCAATCCTCAATTCGCAATCCTCAATTGTCAATCTTCAATCCTCAATACTCAATATTCAATCCTCAATCCTCAATCCTCAATCCTCAATCCTCATTCTTCGATCCTCAATACCAAATCCTCAATCTTCAATCCTCAATGCTCAATCCTCAATTCTCAACCCTCAATCCTCTGTCCTTAGTCCTCAAACCTCAATCCTCAACCCTCAGCCCTCATCCTCAATCCTCAATCCTCAATCCTCAACCCTCAATCCTCAATCCTCAATGTTCAAACCTCAATACCCAATCCTCAGTCTTCAATCCTCAATCCTCAATCCTCAATCCTCAATCCTCAATCCTCAATCCTCAATCCTCAGTCCTCAGACCTCAATCCTGAATCCTCAATCCTGAATCCTCAATCTTCAGCCCTCAGTCCTCAACAATCAGTGGTCCATCCTGAATCCTCAATAGAATATCATGATTTCACAGTTTTCAATACTCAATACTCAACCTGCAATCTTCAAATCTCTATCCACAAACATCAATCCTCATCACTCAACCCTCAACACTCAGTCCCCAATCCTCAATATTCAAGCCTCAATCCTCAATCCACAATCCTCAACCTTCAATCCTCAATACTCAATCTTCAATCCTCAATCCCCAACCCTCAATCCTCAATTCGCAATCCTCAATAGTCGATCTTCAATCCTCAATACTCAATACCCAATCCTCAATCTTCAATCATCAATCCTCAATCCTCAATTCTCAATCCTCAGTCCTCAATCCTCAGACCTCAAACATAAATATTCAACCCTCAGTCCTCGTCCTCAATCCACAACCCGCAATCCTCAATCCTCAATCCTCAATCTTCAATCCTCAGTCCTCAACCCTCAATCCTCAATCCTCAATCCTCAATCCTCAATCCTCAATCTTCAATCCCCAAACCTCATCCCCAATTCGCAGTCCTCAATCCTCAACCCTCAGGCCTCAAGTATCGATACTCAACCCTCAGTCCTCGTCCTCAATCCACGACCTTCAATCCTCAATCCTCAATCTTCATTCATCAATATTCAACCTTCAATCCTCAATCCTCAATCCTCAATCCTCAATCCTCAAACCTCAATGTTCAATCCTCAATACCCGATCCTCAGTCTTCAATCCTCAATCCTCAATCCTCAATCCTCAATCCTCAATCCTCAATCCTCAGTCCTCAAACCTCAATCCTGAATCGTCAATCCTGAATCCTCAACCTTCAGCCCTCAGTCCTCAACAATCAGTGGTCCATCCTCAATCCTCAATAGAATATCATGATTTCACAGTTTTCAATACTCAATACTCAACCTGCAATCTTCAAATCTCTATCCACAAACATCAATTCTCATCACTCAACCCTCAACACTTAGTCCCCAATCCTCAATCTTCAATCCTCAATCCTCAATCCTCAATCCTCAATCCTCAATCTTCAATCCTCAATACTCAATCTTCAATCCTCAATCCTCAATCCTCAATCCTCAGTCCTCAGTCCTCAATCCTCAATCCTCTGTCCTCAATCCTCAATCCTCATTCTTCAATCCTCAATACCCAATCCTCAATCTTAAATCCTCAATCCTCAATTCGCAATCCTCAATGTTCAATCCTCAATACCCGATCCTCAGTCTTCAATCCTCAATCCTCAATCCTCAATCCTCAATCCTCAACCTTCAATCCTCAATACTCAACCTTCAATCCTCAATCCTCAGTCCTCAAACCTCAATTCTGAATCCTCAATCCTGAATCCTCAATCTTCAGCCCTCAGTCCTCAACATTCAGTTGTCAATCCTCAATCCTCAATACACAATCCTCAATCCACAATCCTCAATCCTCAGTCCTCAAACCTCAATCCTGAATCCTCAATCCTGAATCCTCAATCCTCAACCCTCAATCCTCAATCCTCAATCCTCAATCTTCAATCCTCAATACTCCATCTTCAATCCTCAATCCTCAATCCTCAATCCTCAATCCTCAATCCTCAATATTCAATCCTCAATACTCAATATGCAATCCTCAATCCTCAATTCTCAATCTCCAATCCTCATTCTTCAATCCTCATTCTTCAGTCCTCAATACCCAATCCTCAATCTTCAATACTCAATCCTCAATCCTCAGTTCGCAATCCTCAATCCTCAATCCTCAATCCTCAATCCTCAATCATCATCCTTCAATCCTCAATACCCTATCCTCAATCTTCAATCCTCAATCCTCAATCCTCAATACCCAATGCTCAATCTCCAATCCTCAATCCTCAATCCTCAATTCTCAATTCTCAATCCTCAATCCTCAGACATCAATCATAAATATTCAACCCTCAGTCCTCGTCCTCAATCCACAACCCTCAATCCTCAATCCTCAAACCTCAATCCTCATTCTTCAATCCTCAATCCTCAATCCTCAATCCTCATTCTTCAATCCTAAGTCCTCAATCCTCAACCCTCAATCCTCAATCCTCAATCCTCAATCTTCAATCCTCAATACTCCATCTTCAATCCTCAATCCTCAATCCTCAATCCTCAATCCTCAATCCTCAATATTCAATCCTCAATACTCAATATTCAATCCTCAGTCCTCAATTCTCAATCCCCAATCCTCATTCTTCAATCCTCATTCTTCAATCCTCAATACCCAATCCTCAATCTTCAATCCTCAATCCTCAATCCTCAGTTCGCAATCCTCTATCCTCAATCCTCAGACCTCAGGCATCAACACTCAACCCTCAGTCCTCGTTCTCAATCCACAACCCTCAATCCTCAATCCTCAATCTTCATTCATCAATATTCAACCTTCAATCCTCAATCCTCAATCCTCAATCCTCAATCCTCAATGTTCAATCCTCAACTGCCAATCCTCAATCTTCAATCCTCAATCCTCAATCATCAATTCTCAATCCTCAATCCTCAAACCTCAGTCCTCTCTCGTCAAACCTCAATCCTGAATCCTCAATCCTGAATCCTCAAGCTTCAGCCCTCAGTCCTCAACAATCAGTTGTCAATCCTCAATCCTCAATGGAATATCACCAATTCACAGTTTTCAATACTCAATACTCAATCTGCAATCTTCAAATCTCTATCCACAAACATCAATTCTCATCACTCAACCCTCAACACTCAGTCCTCAATGTTCAAACCTCAATCCTAAATTCTCAATCTTCAATCCTCAATACTGAACCTTCAATCCTCAATCCTCAATCCTCAGTCCTCAACCCTCAATCCTCACTCTTAATCTTCAATCCTCAGTACTCAATCTTCAATCCTCAATCCTCAATCCTCAATCCTCAATCCTCAATCCTCAATCATCAAATCTCAATCCTCAATCCTCAAACCTCAGTCCTCTCTCCTCAAACATCAATCCTGAATCCTCAATCCTGAATCCTCAAGCTTCAGCCCTCAGTGCTCAACAATCAGTTGTCAATCCTCAATCCTCAATGGAATATCATCAATGCACAGTTTTCAATACTCAATACTCAATCTGCAATCTTGAAATCTCTATCCACAAACATCAATTCTCATCACTCAACCCTCAACACTCAGTCCTCAATGTTCAACCCTCAATCCTCAATTCTCAATCTTCAATCCTCAATACTGAACCTTCAATCCTCAATCCTCAATCCTCAGTCCTCAACCCTCAATCCTCACTCTTAATCTTCAATCCTCAGTACTCAATCTTCAATCCTCAATCCTCAATCCTCAATCCTCAATCCTCAATCTTCAATCCTCAATACTCAATCTTCAATCCTCAATCCTCAATCCTCAATCCTCAATCCTCAATCCTCAATCCTCAATCTTAATCTTCAATCCTCAGTACTAAATCTTCAATCCTCAATCCTCAATCCTCAATCCTCAATCCTCAATCCTCAATCTTCAATCCTCAATACTCAATCTTCAGTCCTCAATCCTCAATCCTCAATCCTCAATCCTCAATCCTCAATCCTGAATCGTCAATCTTCAATCCTCAATCCTCTGCCCTCAATCCTCAATCCTCATTCTTCAATCCTCAATACCCAATCCTCAATCTTAAATCCTCAATCCTCAATTCGCAATCCTCAATCCTCAATCCTCAGGCCTCAAGTATCAATACTCAACCCTCAGTCCTCGTCCTCAATCCACGACCTTCAATCCTCAATCCTCAATCTTCATTCATCAATATTCAACCTTCAATTCTCAATCCTCAATCCTCAATCCTCAATCCTCAATCCTCAATGTTCAATCCTCAATACCCGATCCTCAGTCTTCAATCCTCAATCCTCAATCCTCAATCCTCAATCCTCAATCCTCAGTCCTCAAACCTCAATCCTGAATCCTCAATCCTGAATCCTCAATCTTCAGCCCTCAGTCCTCAACAATCAGTGGTCAATCCTCAATCCTCAATAGAATATCATGAATTCACAGTTTTCAATACTCAATACTCAACCGGCAATCTTCAAATCTCTATCCACAAACATCAATTTTCATCACTCAACCCTCAACACTCAGCCCCAATCCTCTATATTCAAGCCTCAATCCCCAAATCTCAATCCACAATCCTCAACATTCAATCCTCAATACTCAATCTTCAATCCCCAATCCTCAATCCTCAATCCTCAATTCGCAATCCTCAATAGTCAATCTTCAATCCTCAATACTCAATATTCAATCCTCAATCCTCAATCCTCAATCCTCACTCTTCGATCCTCGATACCCAATCCTCAATCTTCAATCCTCAATCCTCAATCCTCAATTCTCAATCCTCAATCCTCCGTCCTTAGTCCTCAAACCTCAATCCTCAACCCTCAGCCCTCATCCTCAATCCTCAATCCTCAATCCTCATTCCTCAACCTTCAATCCTCAATACTCAACCTTCAATCCTCAATCCTCAGTCCTCAAACCTCATTTCTGAATCCTCAATCCTGAATCCTCAATCTTCAGCCCTCAGTCCTCAACATTCAGTTGTCAATCCTCAATCCTCAATAGAATATCCTCAATTCACAGTTTTCAATACTCAATACTCAATCTGCAATCTTCAAATCTCTATCCAGAAACATAAATTCTCATCACTCAACCCTCAACACTCAGTATTCAATGTTCAATCCTCATCCTCAATTCTGAATATTCAATCCTCAATACTGAATCTTCAATTCGCAATCCTCAATCCCCAATCCTCAATCCTCAATCCTCAATCCTCAACCTTCAACCCTCAATACTCAATCTTCAATCCTCAATCCGCAATCCTCAATCCTCATTCGTCAATCCTCAATACCCAATCCTCAATCTTCAATCCTCAATCCTCAATTCTCAATTCTCAATCCTCAATCCTCAGACCTCAGACATCAATATTCAACACTCAGTCCTCGTCCTCAATCCACAACCCTCAATCCTCAACCCTCAATCTTTAATCATCAATATTCAATCTTCAACCTTCAATCCTCGATCCTCAATCCTCAATCCTCAATCCTCAATCTTCACTCCTCAAACCTCAATCCTCTATCCTCAATGTTCAAACCTCAATACCCAATCCTCAGTCTTCAATCCTCAATCCTCAATCCTCAATCCTCAATCCTCAATCCTCAATCCTCAGTCCTCAAACCTCAATCCTGAATCCTCAATCCTGAATCCTCAATCTTCAGCCCTCAGTCCTCAACAATCAGTGGTCCATCCTCAATCCTCAATAGAATATCATGATTTCACAGTTTTCAATACTCAATACTCAACCTGCAATCTTCAAATCTCTATCGACAAACATCAGTCCTCATCATTCAACCCACAACACTCAGTCCCCAATCCTCAATATTCCAGCCTCAACCCTCAATCCTCAATCCACAATCCTCAACCTTCAATCCTCAATACTCAATCTTCAATCCTCAAACCCCAACCCTCAATCCTCAATTCGCAATCCTCAATAGTCGATCTTCAATCCTCAATACTCAATATTCAATCCTCAATCCTCAATCCTCAATCCTCAATCATCATTCTTCAATCCTCGATACCCTATCCTCAATTATTCAATCCTCAATCCTCAATCCTCAATACCCAATCCTGAATCTTCAATCCTCAATCCTCAATCCTCAATTCTCAATTCTCAATCCTCAATCCTCAGACATCAGTCATAAATATTCAACCCTCAGTCCTCGTCCTGAATCCACAACCCTCAATCCTCAATCCTCAATCCTCAATCCTCATTCTTCAATCCTAAATCCTCAATCCTCAACCCTCAATCCTCAATCCTCAATCCTCAATCTTCAATCCTCAATACTCCATCTTCAATCCTCAATCCTCAATCCTCAATCGTCAATCCTCAATCCTCAATATTCAGTCCTCAATACTCAATATTCAATCCTCAATCCTCAATTCTCAATCCCCAATCCTCATTCTTCAATCCTCATTCTTCAATCCTCAATACCCAATCCTCAATCTTCAATCCTCAATCCTCAATCCTCAGTTCGCAAACCTCAATCCTCAATCCTCAGACCTCGGGCATCAACACTCAACCCTCAGTCCTCGTTCTCAGTCCACAACCCTCGATCCTCAATCCTCAATCTTCATTCATCAATATTCAACCTTCAATCCTCAATCCTCAATCCTCAATCCTCAATCCTCAATGTTCAATCCTCAACTGCCAATCCTCAATCTTCAATCCTCAATCCTCAATCATCAATTCTCAATCCTCAATCCTCAAACCTCAGTCCTCTCTCCTCAAACCTCAATCCTGAATCCTCAATCCTGAATCCTCAAGCTTCAGCCCTCAGTCCTCAACTATCAGTTGTCAATCCTCAATCCTCAATAGAATATCATCAATTCACAGTTTTCAATACTCAATACTCAATCTGCAATCTTCAAATCTCTATCCACAAACATCAATTCTCATCACTCAACCCTCAACACTCAGTCCTCAATGTTCAACCCTCAATCCTCAATTCTCAATCTTCAATCCTCAATACTGAACCTTCAATCCTCAATCCTCAATCCTCAGTCCTCAACCCTCAATCCTCACTCTTAATCTTCAATCCTCAGTACTCAATCTTCAATCCTCAATCCTCAATCCTCAATCCTCAATCCTCAATCTTCAATCCTCAATACTCAACCTTCAATCCTCAATTCTCAATCCTCAGTCCTCAACCCTCAATCCTCAATCTTAATCTTCAATCCTCAGTACTCAATCTTCAATCCTCAATCCTCAATCCTCAATCCTCAATCCTCAATCCTCAGTCCTCAAACCTCAATACTGAATCCTCAATCCTGAATCCTCAATCTTCAGCCCTCAGTCCTCAACAATCAGTGGTCAATCCTCAATCCTCAATAGAATATCATGAATTCACAGTTTTCAATACTCAATACTCAACCTGCAATCTTCAGATCTCTATCCACAAACATCAATTCTCATCACTCAACCCTCAACACTCAGTCCCCAATCCTCAATATTCAAGCCCCAATCCTCCATATTCAATCCTCAACCCTCAATCCTCAATCAACAATCCTCAACCTTCAATCCTCAATACTCAATCTTCAATCCTCAATCCTTAATCCTCAATCCTGAATTCGCAATCCTCAATAGTCGATCTTCAATCCTCAATACTCAATATTCAATCCTCAATCCCCAATCCTCATTCTTCAATCCTCATTCTTCAATCCTCATTCTTCAATCCTCAATACCCAATCCTCAATCTTCAATCCTCAATCCTCAATCCTCAGTTCGCAATCCTCAATCCTCAATCCTCAGACCTCAGGCATCAACACTCAACCCTCAGTCCTCGTTCTCAATCCATAACCCTCAATCCTCTATACTCAACCTTCGTTCATCAATATTCAACCTTCAATCCTCAATCCTCAATACTCAGTCCTCAATCCTCAATGTTCAATCCTCACCAGCCAATCCTCAATCTTCAATCCTCAATCCTCAATCCTCAATTCTCAATCCTCAATCCTCAATCCTCAGTCCTCTCTCCTCAAACCTCAATCCTGAATCCTCAATCCTGAATCCTCAAGCTTCAGCACTCAGTCCTCAGCAATCAGATGTCAATCCTCAATCCTCAATAGAATATCATCAATTCACAGTTTTCAATACTCAATACTCAATCTGCAATCTTCAAATCTCCATCCACAAACATCAATTCTCATCATTCAACCCTCAACACTCAGTCCCCAATCCTCAATATTCAATGCTCAATCCTCAATCCTCAATCCACAATCCTCAACCTTCAATCCTCAATACTCAACCTTCAATGCTCAATCCTCAATTCTCAATCTTCAATCCTCAATACTGAACGTTCAATCCTCAATCCTCAATCCTCAGTCCTCAACCCTCAATAATCACTCTTAATCTTCAATCCTCAGTACTCAATCTTCAATCCTCAACCCTCAACACTCAGTCCCCAATCCTCAATCTTCAATCCTCAATCCTCAATCCTCAATCCTCAATCCTCAATCTTCAATCCTCAATACTCAATCTTCAATCCTCAATCCTCAATCCTCAATCCTCAATCCTCAATCCTCAATCCTCAATCCTCTGTCCTCAATCCTCAATCCTCATTCTTCAATCCTCAATACCCAATCCTCAATCTTAAATCCTCAATCCTCAATTCGCAATCCTCAATCCTCAATCCTCAGGCCTCAAGTATCAACACTCGACCCTCAGTCCTCGTCCTCAATCCACGACCTTCAATCCTCTATCCTCAATCTTCATTCATCAATATTCAACCTTCAATCCTCAATCCTCAATCCTCAATCCTCAATCCTCAATCCTCAATCCTCAATGTTCAATCCTCAATACCCGATCCTCAGTCTTCAATCCTCAATCCTCAATTCTCAATCCTCAATCCTCAATCCTCAACCCTCAGTCCTCAAACCTCAATCCTGAATCCTCAATCCTGAATCCTCAATCTTCAGCCCTCAGTCCTCAACAATCAGTGGTCAATCCTCTATCCTCAATAGAATATCATGAATTCACAATTTTCAATACTCAATACTCAACCTGCAATCTTCAGATCTCTATCCACAAACATCAATTCTCATCACTCAACCCTCAACACTCAGTCCCCAATCCTCAATATTCAAGCTCCAATCCTCAATATTCCAGCCTCAACCCTCAATCCTCAATCAACAATACTCAACCTTCAATCCTCAATACTCAATCTTCAATCCTCAATCCTCAATCCTCAATCCTGAATTCGCAATCCTCAATAGTCAATCTTCAATCCTCAATACTCAATATTCAATCCTCAATCCTCAATCCTCAATCCTCAATCCTCAATCCTCTTTCTTCGATCTTCAATACCCAATCCTCAATCTTCAATCCTCAATCCTCAATCCTCAATTCTCAATCCTCAATCCTCCGTCCTTAGTCCTCAGACCTCAATCCTCAACACTCAGCCCTCATCCTCGATCCTCAATCCTCAATCCTCAATCCTCAATCTTCAATCCTCAATACTCAATCTTCAATCCTCTATTCTCAGTCCTCAAACCTCAATTCTGAATCCTCAATCCTGAATCCTCAATCTTCAGCCCTCAGTCCTCAACATTCAGTTGTCAATCCTCAATCCTCAATAGAATATCCTGAATTCACAGTTTTCAATACTCAATACTCAATCTGCAATCTTCAAATCTCTATCCAGAAACGTAAATTCTCATCACTCAACCCTCAACACTCAGTACTCAATGTTCAATCCTCATCCTCAATTCTCAATCCTCAATCCTCAGTCCTCAGTCCGCAAACCTCAATCCTCAACCCTCAGCCCTCATCCTCAATCCTCAATCTTCAATCCTCAATCCTCAATCCTCAATTCTCAATCCTCAATCCTCAATCCTCAGTCCTCTCTCCTCAAACCTCAATCCTGAATCCTCAATCCTGAATCCTCAAGCTTCAGCACTCAGTCCTCAGCAATCAGATGTCAATCCTCAATCCTCAATAGAATATCATCAATTCACAGTTTTCAATACTCAATACTCAATCTGCAATCTTCAAATCTCCATCCACAGACATCAATTCTCATCATTCAACCCTCAACACTCAGTCCCCAATCCTCAATATTCAAGCCTCAACCCTCAATCCTCAATCAACAATACTCAACCTTCAATCCTCAATACTCAATCTTCAATCCTCAATCCTCAATCCTCAATCCTCAATCCTCAATTCTCAATCCTCAATCCTCAGTCCTCAGACCTCAATCCTGAATCCTCATTCCTGAATCCTCAATCTTCAGCCCTCAGTCCTCAACAATCAGTGGTCCATCCTCAATCCTCAATAGAATATCATGATTTCACAGTTTTCAATACTCAATACTCAACCTGCAATCTTCAAATCTCTATCCACAAACAACAATCCTCATCACTCAACCCTCAACACTCAGTCCCCAATCCTCAATATTCAAGCCTCAATCCTCAATCCACAATCCTCAACCGTCAATCCGCAATACTCAATCTTCAATCCTCAATCCCCAACACTCAATCCTCAATTCGCAATCCTCAATAGTCGATCTTCAATCCTCAATTATCAATATTCAATCCTCAATCCTCAATCCATAATCCTCAATCATCATTCTTCAATCCTCATACCCTATCCTCAATCTTCAATCCTCAATCCTCAATCCTCAATACCCAATCCTCAATCTTCAATCCTCAATCCTCAATCCTCAATTCTCAATCCTCAATCCTCAATCCTCAGACCTCAATCATAAATATTCAACCCCCAGTCCTCGTTCTCAATCCACAACCCTCAATCCTCAATCCTCAATCCTCATGCATCAATATTCAGCCTTCAATCCTCAATCCTCAATCCTCACTCCTCAATCCTCAATGTTCAATCCTCAACAGCCAATCCTCAATCTTCAACCCTCAATCCTCAATCCTCAATTCTCAATCCCCAATCCTCAATCCTCAGTCCTCTCTCCTAAAACCTCAATCCTGAATCCTCAATACTGAATCCTCAACCTTCAGCCCTCAGTCCTCAACAATCAGTTGTCAATCCTCAATCCTCAATAGAATATCATCAATTCACTGTTTTCAATATTCAATACTAAATCTGCAATCTTCAAATCTCTATCCATAAACATCAATTCTCATCATTCAACCCTCAACACTCAGTCCCCAATCCTCAATATTCAATCCTCAATCCTCAATCCTCAATCCACAATCCTCAACCTTCAATCCTCAATACTCAATCTTCAATCCTGAATCCTCAATACTCAATCCTCAATGCTCAATCCTCGATCGTCAATCTTCAATCCTCAATAATCAATCTTCAATCCTCAATCCTCAATCCTCAATCCTCAATCCACATTCTTCAATCCTCAATACCCAATCCTCAATCTTCAACCCTCAATCCTCAATCCTCAATTCTCAATCCTCAATCCTCAGTCCTCAGTCCTCAAACCTCAATCCTCAACCCTCAGCCCTCATCCTCAATCCTCAATCCTCAATCCTCAATCCTCAATCCTCAATCCTCAATCTTAATCCTGAATCCTCAATCCTCAATCTTAATCTTCAATCCTCAGTACTCAATCTTCAATCCTCAATCCTCAATCCTCAATCTTCAATCCTCAATACTCAATCTTCAATCCTCAATGCTCAGTCCTCAAATTTCAATTCTGAATCCTCAATCCGGAACCCTCAACGTTCAGTCATCAGTCCTCAACAATCAGTTGTCAGTCCTCAATCCTCAATAGAATATACTCATTTCACAGTTTTCAATACTCAATACTCAATCTACAATCTTCAAATTTCTATCCACAAACATCAATTCTCATCACTCAACCCTCAACACTCAGTCCTCAATGTTGAATCCCCAATCCTGAATACTCAATCTTCAATCCTCAATACTGAACCTTCAATCCTCAATCCTCCATCCTCAGTCCTCAATCCTCAATCCTCAATCTTTGTCTTCAATCCTCAGTACTCAATCTTCAATCCTCAATCCTCAATCCTCAATCCTCAATCCTCAATCTTCAATCCTCAATACTCAATCTTCAATCCTCAATCCTCAATCCTCAATCCTCAATCCTCAATCCTCAATCCTCAATCTTAATCTTCAATCCTCAATCATCAATCCTCAATCCTCAATCTTTAATCCTCAATACTCAATCTTCAATCCTCAATCCTCAATCCACAGTCCTCAATCCTCAATCCTCAATCCTCAATCGTCAATCTTCAATCCTCAATACCCAATCTTCAATCCTCAATCCTCTGTCCTCAATCCTCAATCCTCATTCTTCAATCCTCAATACCGAATCCTCAATCTTAAATCCTCAATCCTCAATTCGCAATCCTCAATCCACAATCCTCAGGCCTCAAGTATCAATACTCAACCCTCAGTCCTCGTCCTCAATCCACGACCTTCAATCCTCAATCCTCAATCATCATTCATCAATATTCAACCTTCAATCCTCAATCCTCAATCCTCAATCCTCAATCCACAATGTTCAATCCTCAATACCCGATCCTCAGTCTTCAATCCTCAATCCTCAATCCTCAATACTCAATCTTCAATCCTCAATCCACAGTCCTCAAACCTCAATTCTGAATCCTCAATCCTGAATCCTCAATCTTCAGCCCTCAGTCCTCAACATTCAGTTGTCAATACTCAATCCTGAATAGAATATCCTCAATTCACAGTTTTCAATACTCAATACTCAATCTGCAATCTTCAAATCTCTATCCAGAAACATAAATTCTCATCACTCAACCCTCAACACTCAGTACTCAATGTTCAATCCTCATCCTCAATTCTCAATCTTCAATCCTCAATACTGAATCTTCAATTCGCAATCCTCAATCCCCAATCCTCAATCCTCAATCCTCAATCCTCAATCTTCAATCCTCAATACTCAATCTTCAATCCTCAATCCGAAATCCTCAATCTTCATTCGTCAATCCTCAATACCCAATCCTCAATCTTCAATCCTCAATCCTCAATTCTCAATTCTCAATCCTCAATCCTCAGACCTCAGACATCAATATTCTACACTCAGTCCTCGTCCTCAATCCACAACCCCCAATCCTCAACCCTCAATCTTTAATCATCAATATTCAATCTTCAATCCTCAATCCTCGATCCTCAATCCTCAATCCTCAATCCTCAATCCTCAATCCCCAATCCTCAATCCACAATCCTCAGTCCCCAAACCTCAATCCTGAATCCTCAATCCTGAATCCTCAATCTTCAGCCCTCAGTCCTCAACAATCAGTGGTCCATCCTCAATCCTCAATAGAATATCATGATTTCACAGTTTTCAATACTCAATACTCAACCTGCAATCTTCAAATCTCTATCCACAAGCATCAATGCTCATCACTCAACCCTCAACACTCAGTCCCCAATCCTCAATATTCAATCCTCAATCCTCAATCCTCAATCCACAATCCTCAACCTTCAATCCTCAATACTCAATCTTCAATCCTGAATCCTCAATGCTCAATCCTCAATGCTCAATCCTCGATCGTCAATCTTCAATCCTCAATAATCAATCTTCAATCCTCAATCCTCAATCCTCAATCCTCAATCCACATTCTTCAATCCTCAATACCCAATCCTCAATCTTCAACCCTCAATCCTCAATCCTCAATTCTCAATCCTCAATCCTCAGTCCTCAGTCCTCAAACCTCAATCCTCAACCCTTAGCCCTCATCCTCAATCCTCAATCCTCAATCCTCAATTCTCAATCTTCAATCCTCAATACTCAATCTTCAATCCTCAATGCTCAGTCCTCAAATTTCAATTCTGAATCCTCAAACCGGAACCCTCAATCTTCAGCCCTCAGTCCTCAACAACCGGTTGTCAATCCTCAATCCTCAATAGAATATACTCAATTCACAGTTTTCAATACACAATACTCAATCTGCAATCTTCAAATCTCTATCCACAAACATCAATTCTCATCACTCAACCCTCAACACTCAGTCCTCAATGTTCAACTTTCAATCCTCAATTCTCAATCTTCAATCCTCAATACTGAACCTTCAATCCTCAATCCTCAATCCTCAGTCCTCAGCCCTCAATCTTCACTCTTAATCTTCAATCCTCAGTACTCAATCTTCAATCCTCAATCCTCAATCCTCAATCCTCAATCCTCAATCTTCAATCCTCAATACTCAATCTTCAATCCTCAATCCTCAATCCTCAATCCTCAATCCTCAATCCTCAATCTTAATCTTCAATCCTCAGTACTCAATCTTCAATCCTCAATCCTCAATCCTCAATCCTCAATCCTTAATCCTCAATCTTCAATCCTCAATACTCAATCTTCAATCCTCAATCCTCAATCCTCAACGCTCAATCCTCAATCCTCAATCCTCAATCGTCAATCTTCAATCCTCAATCCTCTGCCCTCAATCCTCAATTCTCATTCTTCAATACTCAATACCCAATCCTCAATCTTAAACCCTCAATCCTCAATTCGCAATCCTCAATCCACAATCCTCAGGCCTCAAGTATCAATACTCAACCCTCAGTCCTCGTCCTCAATCCACGACCTTCAATCCTCAATCCTCAATCTTCATTCATGAATATTCAACCTTCAATTCTGAATCCTCAATCCTCAATCCTCAATCCTCAATCCTCAATGTTCAATCCTCAATACCCGATCCTCAGTCTTCAATCCTCAATCCTCAATCCTCAATCCTCAATCCTCAATCCTCAATCCTCAACCTTCAATCCTCAATACTCAACCTTCAATCCTCAATCCTCAGTCCTCAAACCTCAATTCTGAATCCTCAATCCTGAATCCTCAATCTTCAGCCCTCAGTCCTCAACATTCAGTTGTCAATCCTCAATCCTCAATACACAATCCTCAATCCTCAATCCTCAATCCTCAGTCCTCAAACCTCAATCCTGAATCCTCAATCCTGAATCCTCAATCCTCAACCCTCAATCCTCAATCCTCAATCCTCAATCTTCAATCCTCAATACTCCATCTTCAATCCTCAATCCTCAATCCTCAATCCTCAATCCTCAATCCTCAATATTCAATCCTCAATACTCAATATTCAATCCTCAATCCTCAATTCTCAATCTCCAATCCTCATTCTTCAATCCTCATTCTTCAGTCCTCAATACCCAATCCTCAATCTTCAATACTCAATCCTCAATCCTCAGTTCGCAATCCTCAATCCTCAATCCTCAATCCTCAATCCTCAATCATCATCCTTCAATCCTCAATACCCTATCCTCAATCTTCAATCCTCAATCCTCAATCCTCAATACCCAATGCTCAATCTTCAATCCTCAATCCTCAATCCTCAATTCTCAATTCTCAATCCTCAATCCTCAGACATCAATCATAAATATTCAACCCTCAGTCCTCGTCCTCAATCCACAACCCTCAATCCTCAATCCTCAAACCTCAATCCTCATTCTTCAATCCTCAATCCTCAATCCTCAATCCTCATTCTTAAATCCTAAGTCCTCAATCCTCAACCCTCAATCCTCAATCCTCAATCCTCAATCTTCAATCCTCAATACTCCATCTTCAATCCTCAATCCTCAATCCTCAATCCTCAATCCTCAATCCTCAATATTCAATCCTCAATACTCAATATTCAATCCTCAGTCCTCAATTCTCAATCCCCAATCCTCATTCTTCAATCCTCATTCTTCAATCCTCAATACCCAATCCTCAATCTTCAATCCTCAATCCTCAATCCTCAGTTCGCAATCCTCAATCCTCAATCCTCAGACCTCAGGCATCAACACTCAACCCTCAGTCCTCGTTCTCAATCCACAACCCTCAATCCTCAATCCTCAATCTTCATTCATCAATATTCAACCTTCAATCCTCAATCCTCAATCCTCAATCCTCAATCCTCAATGTTCAATTCTCAACTGCCAATCCTCAATCTTCAATCCTCAATCCTCAATCATCAATTCTCAATCCTCAATCCTCAAACCTCAGTCCTCTCTCCTCAAACCTCAATCCTGAATCCTCAATCCTGAATCCTCAAGCTTCAGCCCTCAGTCCTCAACAATCAGTTGTCAATCCTCAATCCTCAATGGAATATCACCAATTCACAGTTTTCAATACTCAATACTCAATCTGCAATCTTCAAATCTCTATCCACAAACATCAATTCTCATCACTCAACCCTCAACACTCAGTCCTCAATGTCAAACCTCAATCCTAAATTCTCAATCTTCAATCCTCAATACTGAACCTTCAATCCTCAATCCTCAATCCTCAGTCCTCAACCCTCAATCCTCACTCTTAACCTTCAATCCTCAGTACTCAATCTTCAATCCTCAATCCTCAATCCTCAATCCTCAATCCTCAATCCTCAATCATCAAATCTCAATCCTCAATCCTCAAACCTCAGTCCTCTCTCCTCAAACATCAATCCTGAATCCTCAATCCTGAATCCTCAAGCTTCAGCCCTCAGTGCTCAACAATCAGTTGTCAATCCTCAATCCTCAATGGAATATCATCAATTCACAGTTTTCAATACTCAATACTCAATCTGCAATCTTCAAATCTCTATCCACAAACATCAATTCTCATCACTCAACCCTCAACGCTCAGTCCTCAATGTTCAACCCTCAATCCTCAATTCTCAATCTTCAATCCTCAATACTGAACCTTCAATCCTGAATCCTCAATCCTCAGTCCTCAACCCTCAATCCTCACTCTTAATCTTCAATCCTCAGTACTCAATCTTCAATCCTCAATCCTCAATCCTCAATCCTCAATCCTCAATCCTCAATCCTCAATCCTCAATCGTCAATCTTCAATCCTCAATCCTCTGCCCTCAATCCTCAATCCTCATTCTTCAATCCTCAATACCCAATCCTCAATCTTAAATCCTCAATCCTCAATTCGCAATCCTCAATCCTCAATCCTCAGGCCTCAAGTATCAATACTCAACCCTCAGTCCTCGTCCTCAATCCACGACCTTCAATCCTCAATCCTCAATCTTCATTCATCAATATTCAACCTTCAATTCTCAATCCTCAATACTCAATCCTCAATCCTCAATCCTCAATGTTCAATCCTCAATACCCGATCCTCAGTCTTCAATCCTCAATCCTCAATCCTCAATCCTCAATCCTCAATCCTCAGTCCTCAAACCTCAATCCTGAATCCTCAATCCTGAATCCTCAATCTTCAGCCCTCAGTCCTCAACAATCAGTGGTCAATCCTCAATCCTCAATAGAATATCATGAATTCACAGTTTTCAATACTCAATACTCAACCGGCAATCTTCAAATCTCTATCCACAAACATCAATTCTCATCACTCAACCCTCAACACTCAGCCCCAATCCTCAATATTCAAGCCTCAATCCCCAAATCTCAATCCACAATCCTCAACATTCAATCCTCAATACTCAATCTTCAATTCCCAATCCTCAATCCTCAATCCTCAATTCGCAATCCTCAATAGTGAATCTTCAATCCTCAATACTCAATATTCAATCCTCAATCCTCAATCCTCAATCCTCAATCCTCACTCTTCGATCCTCAATACCCAATCCTCAATCTTCAATCCTCAATCCTCAATCCTCAATTCTCAATCCTCAATCCTCCGTCCTTAGTCCTCAAACCTCAATCCTCAACCCTCAGCCCTCATCCTCAATCCTCAATCCTCAATCCTCAATCCTCAACCTTCAATCCTCAATACTCAACCTTCAATCCTCAATCCTCAGTCCTCAAACCTCATTTCTGAATCCTCAATCCTGAATCCTCAATCTTCAGCCCTCAGTCCTCAACATTCAGTTGTCAATCCTCAATCCTCAATAGAATATCCTCAATTCACAGTTTTCAATACTCAATACTCAATCTGCAATCTTCAAATCTCTATCCAGAAACATAAATTCTCATCACTCAACCCTCAACACTCAGTATTCAATGTTCAATCCTCATCCTCAATTCTGAATCTTCAATCCTCAATACTGAAACTTCAATTCGCAATCCTCAATCCCCAATCCTCAATCCTCAATCCTCAATCCTCAACCTTCAACCCTCAATACTCAATCTTCAATCCTCAATCCGCAATCCTCAATCCTCATTCGTCAATCCTCAATACCCAATCCTCAATCTTCAATCCTCAATCGTCAATTCTCAATTCTCAATCCTCAATCCTCAGACCTCAGACATCAATATTCAACACTCAGTCCTCGTCCTCAATCCACAACCCTCAATCCTCAACCCTCAATCTTTAATCATCAATATTCAATCTTCAACCCTCAATCCTCGATCCTCAATCCTCAATCCTCAATCCTCAATCTTCACTCCTCAAACCTCAATCCTCTATCCTCAATGTTCAAACCTCAATACCCAATCCTCAGTCTTCAATCCTCAATCCTCAATCCTCAATCCTCAATCCTCAATCCTCAATCCTCAGTCCTCAAACCTCAATCCTGAATCCTCAATCCTGAATCCTCAATCTTCAGCCCTCAGTCCTCAACAATCAGTGGTCCATCCTCAATCCTCAATAGAATATCATGATTTCACAGTTTTCAATACTCAATACTCAACCTGCAATCTTCAAATCTCTATCCACAAACATCAATCCTCATCATTCAACCCACAACACTCAGTCCCCAATCCTCAATATTCCAGCCTCAACCCTCAATCCTCAATCCACAATCCTCAACCTTCAATCCTCAATACTCAATCTTCAATCCTCAATCCCCAACCCTCAATCCTCAATTCGCAATCCTCAATAGTCGATCTTCAATCCTCAATACTCAATATTCAATCCTCAATCCTCAATCCTCAATCCTCAATCATCATTCTTCAATCCTCAATACCCTATCCTCAATTATTCAATCCTCAATCCTCAATCCTCAATACCCAATCCTCAATCTTCAATCCTCAATCCTCAATCCTCAATTCTCAATTCTCAATCCTCAATCCTCAGACATCAGTCATAAATATTCAACCCTCAGTCCTCGTCCTGAATCCACAACCCTCAATCCTCAATCCTCAATCCTCAATCCTCATTCTTCAATCCTAAATCCTCAATCCTCAACCCTCAATCCTCAATCCTCAATCCTCAATCTTCAATCCTCAATACTCCATCTTCAATCCTCAATCCTCAATCCTCAATCGTCAATCCTCAATCCTCAATATTCAGTCCTCAATACTCAATATTCAATCCTCAATCCTCAATTCTCAATCCCCAATCCTCATTCTTCAATCCTCATTCTTCAATCCTCAATACCCAATCCTCATTCTTCAATCCTCAATCCTCAATCCTCAGTTCGCAAACCTCAATCCTCAATCCTCAGACCTCAGGCATCAACACTCAACCCTCAGTCCTCGTTCTCAGTCCACAACCCTCGATCCTCAATCCTCAATCTTCATTCATCAATATTCAACCTTCAATCCTCAATCCTCAATCCTCAATCCTCAATCCTCAATGTTCAATCCTCAACTGCCAATCCTCAATCTTCAATCCTCAATCCTCAATCATCAATTCTCAATCCTCAATCCTCAAACCTCAGTCCTCTCTCCTCAAACCTCAATCCTGAATCCTCAATCCTGAATCCTCAAGCTTCAGCCCTCAGTCCTCAACTATCAGTTGTCAATCCTCAATCCTCAATAGAATATCATCAATTCACAGTTTTCAATACTCAATACTCAATCTGCAATCTTCAAATCTCTATCCACAAACATCAATTCTCATCATTCAACCCTCAACATTCAGTCCCCAGTCCTCAATTTTCAATCCTCAATCCTCAATCCTCAATCCACAATCCTCAACCTTCAATCCTCAATACTCAATCTTCAATCCTCAATCCTCAATACTCAATCCTCAATTCTCAATCCTCGATCGTCAATCTTCAATCCTCAATTCTCAATCTTCAATCCTCAATCCTCAATCCTCAATCCTCATTCTGCAATCCTTAATACCCAATCCTCAGAATTCAACCCTCAATCCTCAATCCTCAATTCTCAATCCTCAATCCTCAGTCCTCGGTCCTCAAACCTCAATCCTCAGCCCTCAGCCCTCATCCTCAATCCTCAATCCTCAATCCTCATTTGTCAATCTTCAATCCTCAATACTCAATCTTCAATCCTCAATGCTCAGTCCTCAAATTTCAATTCTGAATCCTCAATCCGGCACCCACAATCTTCAGCCCTCAGTCCTCAACAATCAGTTGTCAATCCTCAATCCTCAATAGAATATACTCAATTCACAGTCTTCAATACTCAATACTCAATCTGCAATCTTCAAATCTCTATCCACAAACATCAATTCTCATCACTCAACCCTCAACACTCAGTCCTCAATGTTCAATCCTCAATCCTCAATTCTCAATCTTCAATCCTCAATACTGAACCTTCAATCCTCAATCCTCAATCCGCAGTCCTCAATCCTCAATCCTCAATCTTAATCTTCAATCCTCAGTACTCAATCTTCAATCCTCAATCCTCAATCCTCAATCCTCAATCCTCAATCTTCAATCCTCAATACTCAATCTTCAATCCTCAATCGTCAATCCTCAATCCTCAATCCTCAATCCTCAGTCTTCAATCTTCAGTACTCAATCTTCAATCCTCACTCCTGAATCCTCAATCCTCAATCCTCAATCTTCAATCCTCAATACTCAATCTTCAATCCTCAATCCTCAATCCTCTATCCTCAATCCTCAATCCTCAATCCTCAATCGTCAATCTTCAATCCTCAATACTCAATCTCCAATCCTCAATCCTCTGTCCTCAATCCTCAATGCTCAATCTTCAATCCTCAATACCCAATCCTCAATCTTAAATCCTCAATCCTCAATTCGCAATCCTCAATCCTCAATCCTCAGGCCTCAAGTATCAATACTCAACCCTCAGTCCTCGTCCTCAATCCACGACCTTCAATCCTCAATCCTCAATCGTCATTCATCAATATTCAGCCTTCAATTCTCAATTCTCAATCCTCAATCCTCAATCCTCAATCCTCAATGTTCAATCATCAATACCCGATCCTCAGTCTTCAATCCTCAATCCTCAATCCTCAATCCTCAATCCTCAATCATCAATCCCCAGTCCTCAAACCTCAATCCTGAATCCTCAATCCTGAATCCTCAATCTTCAGCCCTCAGCCTTCAACAGTCAGTGGTCCATCCTGAATCCTCAATAGAATACCATGATTTCACAGTTTTCAATACTCAATACTCAACCTGCAATCTTCAAATCTCTATCCACAAACATCAATTCTCATCACTTAACCCTCAACAATCAGTCCCCAATCCACAATATTCAAGCCTCAATCCTCAATCTTCATTCCACAATCCTCAACCTTCAATCCTCAATACTCAATCTTCAATCCTCAATCCCCAACCCTCAATCCTCAATTCGCAATCCTCAATAGTCGATCTTCAATCCTCAATACTCAATATTCGAACCTCAATCCTCAATCCTCAATCTTCATTCATCAATATTCAACCTTCAATCCTCAATCCTCAATCCTCAATCCTCAATCCTCAATCCTCAATGTTCAATCCTCAACAGCCAATCCTCAATCTTCAATCCTCAATCCTCAATCCTCAATTCTCAATCCTCAATTCTCAACCCTCAGTCTTCTCTCCTCAAACCTCAATCCTGAATCCTCAATCCAGAATCCTCAAGCTTCAGCCCTCAGTCCTCAACAATCAGTTGTCAATCCTCAATCCTCAATAGAATATCATCAATTCACAGTTTTCAATACTCAATACTCAATCTGGAATCTTCAAATCTCTATCCACAAACATCAATTCTCATCATTCAACCCTTAACACTCAGTCCCCAATCCTCAATTTTCAATCCTCAATCCTCAATCCTCAATCCACAATCCTCAACATTCAATCCTGAATACTCAATCTTCAATCCTCAATCCTCAATACTTAATCCTCAATTCTCAATCCTCGATCGTCAATCTTCAATCCTCAATCCTCAATCCTCAATCCTCAATCCTCATTCTTCAATCCTCAATACCCAATCCTCAATCTTGAATCCTCAATCCTCAATCCTCAATCCGCAATCCTCAATCCTCATTCGTCAATCCTCAATACCCAATCCTCAATCTTCAATTCTCAATCCTCAATTCTCAATTCTCAATCCTCAATCCTCAGACCTCAGACATCAATATTCAACACTCAGTCCTCGTCCTCAATCCACAACCCTCGATCCTCAACCCTCAATCTTTAATCATCAATATTCAATCTTCAATCCTCAATCCTCGATCCTCAATCCTCAATCCTCAATCCTCAATCTTCACTCCTCAATCCTCAATCCTCAATCCTCAATGTTCAAACCTCAATACCCAATCCTCAGTCTTCAATCCTCAATACTCAATCTTCAATCCTCAATCGTCAATCCTCAATCTTCAATCCTCAATCCTCAATCTTCAATCTTCAGTACTCAATCTTCAATCCTCAATCCTGAATCCTCAATCCTCAATCCTCAATCTTCAATCCTCAATACTCAATCTTCAATCCTCAATCCTCAATCCTCTATCCTCAATCCTCAATCCTCAATCCTCAATCCTCAATCGTCAATCTTCAATCCTCAATACTCAATCTCCAATCCTCAATCCTCTGTCCGCAATCCTCAATGCTCAATCTTCAATCCTCAATACCCAATCCTCAATCATAAATCCTCAATCCTCAATTCGCAATCCTCAATCCTCAATCCTCAGGCCTCAAGTATCAATACTCAACCCTCAGTCCTCGTGCTCAATCCACGACCTTCAATCCTCAATCCTCAATCGTCATTCATCAATATTCAACATTCAATTCTCAATCCTCAATCCTCAATCCTCAATCCTCAATCCTCAATGTTCAATCATCAATACCCGATCCTCAGTCTTCAATCCTCAATCCTCAATCCTCAATCCTCAATCCTCAATCATCAATCCTCAGTCCTCAAACCTCAATCCTGAATCCTCAATCCTGAAACCTCAATCTTCAGCACTCAGCCCTCAACAGTCAGTGGTCCATCCTCAATCCTCAATAGAATACCATGATTTCACAGTTTTCAATACTCAATACTCAACCTGCAATCTTCAAATCTCTATCCACAAACATCAATTCTCATCACTTAACCCTCAACAATCAGTCCCCAATCCACAATATACAAGCCTCAATCCTCAATCCTCAATCCACAATCCTCAACCTTCAATCCTCAATACTCAATCTTCAATCCTCAATCCCCAACCCTCAATCCTCAATTCGCAATCCTCAATAGTCGATCTTCAATCCTCAATACTCAATATTCAATCCTCAATCCTCAATCCTCAATCCTCAATCATCATTCTTCAATCCTCAATACCCTATACTCAATCTTCAATCCTCAATCCTCAATCCTCAATACCCAATCCTCAATCTTCAATCCTCAACCCTCAATCCTCAATTCTCAATCCTTAATCCTCAATCCTCAGACCTCAAACATAAATATTCAACCCTCAGTCCTCGTCCTCAATCCTCAACCCTCAATCCTCAACCCTCAATCCTCAATCCTCAATCTTCAATCGTCAATCCTCAATACTCAATCCTCAATCCTCAATCCTCAATCCTCAATCTTCATTCCTCAATACTCAATCTTCAATCCTCAATCCTCAATCCTCAATCCTCAATCCTCAATATTCAATCCTCAATACTCAATATTCAATCCTCAATCCTCAATACTCAATCCCCAATCTTCATTCTTCAATCCTCATTCTTCATTCCTCAATACCCAATCCTCAATCTTCAATCCTCAATCCTCAATCCTCAGTTCGCAATCCTCAATCCTCAATCCTCAGACCTCAGGCATCAACATTCAACCCTCAGTCCTCGTTCTCAATCCACAACCCTCAATCCTCAATCCTCAATCTTCATTCATCAATATTCAACCTTCAATCCTCAATCCTCAATCCTCAATCCTCAATCCTCAATGTTCAATCCTCAACAGCCAATCCTCAATCTTCAATCCTCAATCCTCAATCCTCAATTCTCAATCCTCAATCCTCAACCCTCAGTCCTCTCTCCTCAAACCTCAATCCTGAATCCTCAATCCAGAATCCTCAAGCTTCAGCCCTCAGTCCTCAACAATCAGTTGTCAATCCTCAATCCTCAATAGAATATCATCAATTCACAGTTTTCAATACTCAATACTCAATCTGCAATCTTCAAATCTCTATCCACAAACATCAATTCTCATCATTCAACCCTCAACACTCAGTCCCCAATCCTCAATTTTCAATCCTCAATCCTCAATCCTCAATCCACAATCCTCAACATTCAATCCTCAATACTCAATCTTCAATCCTCAATCCTCAATACTCAATCCTCAATTCTCAATCCTCGATCGCCAATCTTCAATCCTCAATCCTCAATCCTCAATCCTCAATCCTCATTCTTCAATCCTCAATACCCAGTCCTCAATCTTCAATCCTCAACCCTCAATCTTCAATCCTCCATCCTCAATCCTGAATCGTCAATCCTCAATCCTCAATCTTCAATCCTCAATACTCAATCCTCAATCCTCAATCCTCAATCCTCATTCCTCAATCCTCAATACCCAATCCTCAATCTTCAATCCTTAATCCTCAATCCTCAATTCTCAACCCTCAATCCTCAGTCCACAGTCATCAAACCTCAATCCTCAAACCTCAGCCCTCATTATCAATCCTCAATCCTCAATCCTCAATCCTTAATCTTCAATCCTCAATACTCAATATTCAATCCTCAATCCTCAGTCCTCAAATCTCAATTCTGAATCCTCAATCCTGCATCCTCAATCCTCAGCCCTCAGTCCTCAACAATCAGTTGTCAATCCTCAATCCCCAATAGAATATCCTCAATCCACAGTTTTCAATACTCAATACTCAATCTGCAATCTTCAAATCTCTATCCAGAAACATCAATTCTCATCACTCAACCCTGAACGCTCAGTCCTCAATGTTCAATCCTCAATACTCAATTCTCAATCTTCAATCGTCAATACTGAATCTTCAATCCTCAATCCTCAATCCTCAATCCTCAATCCTCAATCCTCAATCCTCAGTAATCAATCCTCAACCTTCAATACTCAATCGTCAATTCTCAGTCCTCAATCCTCAATCCTCAATCCTCAATCCTCATTTGTCAATCTTCAATCCTCAATACTCAATCTTCAATCCTCAATGCTCAGTCCTCAAATTTCAATTCTGAATCCTCAATCCGGCAGCCACAATCTTCAGCCCTCAGTCCTCAACAATCAGTTGTCAATCCTCAATCCACAATAGAATATACTCAATTCACAGTCTTCAATACTCAATACTCAATCTGCAATCTTCAAATCTCTATCCACAAACATCAATTCTCATCACTCAACCCTCAACACTCAGTCCTCAATGTTCAATCCTCAATCCTCAATTCTCAATCTTCAATCCTCAATACTGAACCTTCAATCCTCAATCCTCAATCCGCAGTCCTCAATCCTCAATCCTCAATCTTAATCTTCAATCCTCAGTACTCAATCTTCAATCCTCAATCCTCAATCCTCAATCCTCAATCCTCAATCTTCAATCCTCAATACTCAATCTTCAATCCTCAATCGTCAATCCTCAATCCTCAATCCTCAATCCTCAGTCTTCAATCTTCAGTACTCAATCTTCAATCCTCACTCCTGAATCCTCAATCCTCAATCCTCAATCTTCAATCCTCAATACTCAATCTTCAATCCTCAATCCTCAATCCTCTATCCTCAATCCTCAATCCTCAATCCTCAATCGTCAATCTTCAATCCTCAATACTCAATCTCCAATCCTCAATCCTCTGTCCTCAATCCTCAATGCTCAATCTTCAATCCTCAATACCCAATCCTCAATCTTAAATCCTCAATCCTCAATTCGCAATCCTCAATCCTCAATCCTCAGGCCTCAAGTATCAATACTCAACCCTCAGTCCTCGTCCTCAATCCACGACCTTCAATCCTCAATCCTCAATCGTCATTCATCAATATTCAGCCTTCAATTCTCAATTCTCAGTCCTCAATCCTCAATCCTCAATCCTCAATGTTCAATCATCAATACCCGATCCTCAGTCTTCAATCCTCAATCCTCAATCCTCAATCCTCAATCCTCAATCATCAATCCCCAGTCCTCAAACCTCAATCCTGAATCCTCAATCCTGAATGCTCAATCTTCAGCCCTCAGCCTTCAACAGTCAGTGGTCCATCCTGAATCCTCAATAGAATACCATGATTTCACAGTTTTCAATACTCAATACTCAACCTGCAATCTTCAAATCTCTATCCACAAACATCAATTCTCATCACTTAACCCTCAACAATCAGTCCCCAATCCACAATATTCAAGCCTCAATCCTCAATCTTCATTCCACAATCCTCAACCTTCAATCCTCAATACTCAATCTTCAATCCTCAATCCCCAACCCTCAATCCTCAATTCGCAATCCTCAATAGTCGATCTTCAATCCTCAATACTCAATATTCGAACCTCAATCCTCAATCCTCAATCTTCATTCATCAATATTCAACCTTCAATCCTCAATCCTCAATCCTCAATCCTCAATCCTCAATCCTCAATGTTCAATCCTCAACAGCCAATCCTCAATCTTCAATCCTCAATCCTCAATCCTCAATTCTCAATCCTCAATTCTCAACCCTCAGTCTTCTCTCCTCAAACCTCAATCCTGAATCCTCAATCCAGAATCCTCAAGCTTCAGCCCTCAGTCCTCAACAATCAGTTGTCAATCCTCAATCCTCAATAGAATATCATCAATTCACAGTTTTCAATACTCAATACTCAATCTGCAATCTTCAAATCTCTATCCACAAACATCAATTCTCATCATTCAACCCTTAACACTCAGTCCCCAATCCTCAATTTTCAATCCTCAATCCTCAATCCTCAATCCACAATCCTCAACATTCAATCCTGAATACTCAATCTTCAATCCTCAATCCTCAATACTCAATCCTCAATTCTCAATCCTCGATCGTCAATCTTCAATCCTCAATCCTCAATCCTCAATCCTCAATCCTCATTCTTCAATCCTCAATACCCAATCCTCAATCTTGAATCCTCAATCCTCAATCCTCAATCCGCAATCCTCAATCCTCATTCGTCAATCCTCAATACCCAATCCTCAATCTTCAATCCTCAATCCTCAATTCTCAATTCTCAATCCTCAATCCTCAGACCTCAGACATCAATATTCAACACTCAGTCCTCGTCCTCAATCCACAACCCTCGATCCTCAACCCTCAATCTTTAATCATCAATATTCAATCTTCAATCCTCAATCCTCGATCCTCAATCCTCAATCCTCAATCCTCAATCTTCACTCCTCAATCCTCAATCCTCAATCCTCAATGTTCAAACCTCAATACCCAATCCTCAGTCTTCAATCCTCAATACTCAATCTTCAATCCTCAATCGTCAATCCTCAATCTTCAATCCTCAATCCTCAATCTTCAATCTTCAGTACTCAATCTTCAATCCTCAATCCTGAATCCTCAATCCTCAATCCTCAATCTTCAATCCTCAATACTCAATCTTCAATCCTCAATCCTCAATCCTCTATCCTCAATCCTCAATCCTCAATCCTCAATCCTCAATCGTCAATCTTCAATCCTCAATACTCAATCTCCAATCCTCAATCCTCTGTCCGCAATCCTCAATGCTCAATCTTCAATCCTCAATACCCAATCCTCAATCATAAATCCTCAATCCTCAATTCGCAATCCTCAATCCTCAATCCTCAGGCCTCAAGTATCAATACTCAACCCTCAGTCCTCGTCCTCAATCCACGACCTTCAATCCTCAATCCTCAATCGTCATTCATCAATATTCAACCTTCAATTCTCAATCCTCAATCCTCAATCCTCAATCCTCAATCCTCAATGTTCAATCATCAATACCCGATCCTCAGTCTTCAATCCTCAATCCTCAATCCTCAATCCTCAATCCTCAATCATCAATCCTCAGTCCTCAAACCTCAATCCTGAATCCTCAATCCTGAATCCTCAATCTTCAGCACTCAGCCCTCAACAGTCAGTGGTCCATCCTCAATCCTCAATAGAATACCATGATTTCACAGTTTTCAATACTCAATACTCAACCTGCAATCTTCAAATCTCTATCCACAAACATCAATTCTCATCACTTAACCCTCAACAATCAGTCCCCAATCCACAATATACAAGCCTCAATCCTCAATCCTCAATCCACAATCCTCAACCTTCAATCCTCAATACTCAATCTTCAATCCTCAATCCGCAACCCTCAATCCTCAATTCGCAATCCTCAATAGTCGATCTTCAATCCTCAATACTCAATATTCAATCCTCAATCCTCAATCCTCAATCCTCAATCATCATTCTTCAATCCTCAATACCCTATACTCAATCTTCAATCCTCAATCCTCAATCCTCAATACCCAATCCTCAATCTTCAATCCTCAACCCTCAATCCTCAATTCTCAATCCTCAATCCTCAATCCTCAGACCTCAAACATAAATATTCAACCCTCAGTCCTCGTCCTCAATCCTCAACCCTCAATCCTCAACCCTCAATCCTCAATCCTCAATCTTCAATCGTCAATCCTCAATACTCAATCCTCAATCCTCAATCCTCAATCCTCAATCTTCATTCCTCAATACTCAATCTTCAATCCTCAATCCTCAATCCTCAATCCTCAATCCTCAATATTCAATCCTCAATACTCAATATTCAATCCTCAATCCTCAATACTCAATCCCCAATCTTCATTCTTCAATCCTCATTCTTCATTCCTCAATACCCAATCCTCAATCTTCAATCCTCAATCCTCAATCCTCAGTTCGCAATCCTCAATCCTCAACCCTCAGACCTCAGGCATCAACATTCAACCCTCAGTCCTCGTTCTCAATCCACAACCCTCAATCCTCAATCCTCAATCTTCATTCATCAATATTCAACCTTCAATCCTCAATCCTCAATCCTCAATCCTCAATCCTCAATGTTCAATCCTCAACAGCCAATCCTCAATCTTCAATCCTCAATCCTCAATCCTCAATTCTCAATCCTCAATCCTCAACCCTCAGTCCTCTCTCCTCAAACCTCAATCCTGAATCCTCAATCCAGAATCCTCAAGCTTCAGCCCTCAGTCCTCAACAATCAGTTGTCAATCCTCAATCCTCAATAGAATATCATCAATTCACAGTTTTCAATACTCAATACTCAATCTGCAATCTTCAAATCTCTATCCACAAACATCAATTCTCATCATTCAACCCTCAACACTCAGTCCCCAATCCTCAATTTTCAATCCTCAATCCTCAATCCTCAATCCACAATCCTCAACATTCAATCCTCAATACTGAATCTTCAATCCTCAATCCTCAATACTCAATCCTCAATTCTCAATCCTCGATCGCCAATCTTCAATCCTCAATCCTCAATCCTCAATCCTCAATCCTCATTCTTCAATCCTCAATACCCAGTCCTCAATCTTCAATCCTCAATCCTCAATCCTCAATCCTCAATCCTCAATCCTCATTCCTCAATCCTCAATACCCAATCCTCAATCTTCAATCCTTAATCCTCAATCCTCAATTCTCAACCCTCAATCCTCAGTCCACAGTCATCAAACCTCAATCCTCAAACCTCAGCCCTCATTATCAATCCTCAATCCTCAATCCTCAATCCTTAATCTTCAATCCTCAATACTCAATATTCAATCCTCAATCCTCAGTCCTCAAATCTCAATTCTGAATCCTCAATCCTGCATCCTCAATCCTCAGCCCTCAGTCCTCAACAATCAGTTGTCAATCCTCAATCCCCAATAGAATATCCTCAATCCACAGTTTTCAATACTCAATACTCAATCTGGAATCTTCAAATCTCTATCCAGAAACATCAATTCTCATCACTCAACCCTGAACGCTCAGTCCTCAATGTTCAATCCTCAATACTCAATTCTCAATCTTCAATCGTCAATACTGAATCTTCAATCCTCAATCCTCAATCCTCAATCCTCAATCCTCAATCCTCAATCCTCAGTAATCAATCCTCAACCAACAATACTCAATCGTCAATCCTCAGTCCTCAATCCTCAATCCTCAATCCTCAATCCTCATTTGTCAATCTTCAATCCTCAATACTCAATCTTCAATCCTCAATGCTCAGTCCTCAAATTTCAATTCTGAATCCTCAATCCGGCACCCACAATCTTCAGCCCTCAGTCCTCAACAATCAGTTGTCAATCCTCAATCCTCAATAGAATATACTCAATTCACAGTCTTCAATACTCAATACTCAATCTGCAATCTTCAAATCTCTATCCACAAACATCAATTCTCATCACTCAACCCTCAACACTCAGTCCTCAATGTTCAATCCTCAATCCTCAATTCTCAATCTTCAATCCTCAATACTGAACCTTCAATCCTCAATCCTCAATCCGCAGTCCTCAATCCTCAATCCTCAATCTTAATCTTCAATCCTCAGTACTCAATCTTCAATCCTCAATCCTCAATCCTCAATCCTCAATCCTCAACCTTCAATCCTCAATACTCAATCTTCAATCCTCAATCGTCAATCCTCAATCCTCAATCCTCAATCCTCAGTCTTCAATCTTCAGTACTCAATCTTCAATCCTCACTCCTGAATCCTCAATCCTCAATCCTCAATCTTCAATCCTCAATACTCAATCTTCAATCCTCAATCCTCAATCCTCTATCCTCAATCCTCAATCCTCAATCCTCAATCGTCAATCTTCAATCCTCAGTACTCAATCTCCAATCCTCAATCCTCTGTCCTCAATCCTCAATGCTCAATCTTCAAGCCTCAATACCCAATCCTCAATCTTAAATCCTCAATCCTCAATTCGCAATCCTCAATCCTCAATCCTCAGGCCTCAAGTATCAATACTCAACCCTCAGTCCTCGTCCTCAATCCACGACCTTCAATCCTCAATCCTCAATCGTCATTCATCAATATTCAGCCTTCAATTCTCAATTCTCAATCCTCAATCCTCAATCCTCAATCCTCAATGTTCAATCATCAATACCCGATCCTCAGTCTTCAATCCTCAATCCTCAATCCTCAATCCTCAATCCTCAATCATCAATCCCCAGTCCTCAAACCTCAATCCTGAATCCTCAATCCTGAATCCTCAATCTTCAGCCCTCAGCCTTCAACAGTCAGTGGTCCATCCTGAATCCTCAATAGAATACCATGATTTCACAGTTTTCAATACTCAATACTCAACCTGCAATCTTCAAATCTCTATCCACAAACATCAATTCTCATCACTTAACCCTCAACAATCAGTCCCCAATCCACAATATTCAAGCCTCAATCCTCAATCTTCATTCCACAATCCTCAACCTTCAATCCTCAATACTCAATCTTCAATCCTCAATCCCCAACCCTCAATCCTCAATTCGCAATCCTCAATAGTCGATCTTCAATCCTCAATACTCAATATTCGAACCTCAATCCTCAATCCTCAATCTTCATTCATCAATATTCAACCTTCAATCCTCAATCCTCAATCCTCAATCCTCAATCCTCAATCCTCAATGTTCAATCCTCAACAGCCAATCCTCAATCTTCAATCCTCAATCCTCAATCCTCAATTCTCAATCCTCAATTCTCAACCCTCAGTCTTCTCTCCTCAAACCTCAATCCTGAATCCTCAATCCAGAATCCTCAAGCTTCAGCCCTCAGTCCTCAACAATCAGTTGTCAATCCTCAATCCTCAATAGAATATCATCAATTCACAGTTTTCAATACTCAATACTCAATCTGCAATCTTCAAATCTCTATCCACAAACATCAATTCTCATCATTCAACCCTTAACACTCAGTCCCCAATCCTCAATTTTCAATCCTCAATCCTCAATCCTCAATCCACAATCCTCAACATTCAATCCTGAATACTCAATCTTCAATCCTCAATCCTCAATACTCAATCCTCAATTCTCAATCCTCGATCGTCAATCTTCAATCCTCAATCCTCAATCCTCAATCCTCAATCCTCATTCTTCAATCCTCAATACCCAATCCTCAATCTTGAATCCTCAATCCTCAATCCTCAATCTCTAATCCTCAATCCTCATTCGTCAATCCTCAATACCCAATCCTCAATCTTCAATCCTCAATCCTCAATTCTCAATTCTCAATCCTCAATCCTCAGACCTCAGACATCAATATTCAACACTCAGTCCTCGTCCTCAATCCACAACCCTCGATCCTCAACCCTCAATCTTTAATCATCAATATTCAATCTTCAATCCTCAATCCTCGATCCTCAATCCTCAATCCTCAATCCTCAATCTTCACTCCTCAATCCTCAATCCTCAATCCTCAATGTTCAAACCTCAATACCCAATCCTCAGTCTTCAATCCTCAATACTCAATCTTCAATCCTCAATCGTCAATCCTCAATCTTCAATCCTCAATCCTCAATCTTCAATCTTCAGTACTCAATCTTCAATCCTCAATCCTGAATCCTCAATCCTCAATCCTCAATCTTCAATCCTCAATACTCAATCTTCAATCCTCAATCCTCAATCCTCTATCCTCAATCCTCAATCCTCAATCCTCAATCCTCAATCGTCAATCTTCAATCCTCAATACTCAATCTCCAATCCTCAATCCTCTGTCCGCAATCCTCAATGCTCAATCTTCAATCCTCAATACCCAATCCTCAATCATAAATCCTCAATCCTCAATTCGCAATCCTCAATCCTCAATCCTCAGGCCTCAAGTATCAATACTCAACCCTCAGTCCTCGTCCTCAATCCACGACCTTCAATCCTCAATCCTCAATCGTCATTCATCAATATTCAACCTTCAATTCTCAATCCTCAATCCTCAATCCTCAATCCTCAATCCTCAATGTTCAATCATCAATACCCGATCCTCAGTCTTCAATCCTCAATCCTCAATCCTCAATCCTCAATCCTCAATCATCAATCCTCAGTCCTCAAACCTCAATCCTGAATCCTCAATCCTGAATCCTCAATCTTCAGCACTCAGCCCTCAACAGTCAGTGGTCCATCCTCAATCCTCAATAGAATACCATGATTTCACAGTTTTCAATACTCAATACTCAACCTGCAATCTTCAAATCTCTATCCACAAACATCAATTCTCATCACTTAACCCTCAACAATCAGTCCCCAATCCACAATATACAAGCCTCAATCCTCAATCCTCAATCCACAATCCTCAACCTTCAATCCTCAATACTCAATCTTCAATCCTCAATCCCCAACCCTCAATCCTCAATTCGCAATCCTCAATAGTCGATCTTCAATCCTCAATACTCAATATTCAATCCTCAATCCTCAATCCTCAATCCTCAATCATCATTCTTCAATCCTCAATACCCTATACTCAATCTTCAATCCTCAATCCTCAATCCTCAACACCCAATCCTCAATCTTCAATCCTCAACCCTCAATCCTCAATTCTCAATCCTCAATCCTCAATCCTCAGACCTCAAACATAAATATTCAACCCTCAGTCCTCGTCCTCAATCCTCAACCCTCAATCCTCAACCCTCAATCCTCAATCCTCAATCTTCAATCGTCAATCCTCAATACTCAATCCTCAATCCTCAATCCTCAATCCTCAATCTTCATTCCTCAATACTCAATCTTCAATCCTCAATCCTCAATCCTCAATCCTCAATCCTCAATATTCAATCCTCAATACTCAATATTCAATCCTCAATCCTCAATACTCAATCCCCAATCTTCATTCTTCAATCCTCATTCTTCATTCCTCAATACCCAATCCTCAATCTTCAATCCTCAATCCTCAATCCTCAGTTCGCAATCCTCAATCCTCAATCCTCAGACCTCAGGCATCAACATTCAACCCTCAGTCCTCGTTCTCAATCCACAACCCTCAATCCTCAATCCTCAATCTTCATTCATCAATATTCAACCTTCAATCCTCAATCCTCAATCCTCAATCCTCAATCCTCAATGTTCAATCCTCAACAGCCAATCCTCAATCTTCAATCCTCAATCCTCAATCCTCAATTCTCAATCCTCAATCCTCAACCCTCAGTCCTCTCTCCTCAAACCTCAATCCTGAATCCTCAATCCAGAATCCTCAAGCTTCAGCCCTCAGTCCTCAACAATCAGTTGTCAATCCTCAATCCTCAATAGAATATCATCAATTCACAGTTTTCAATACTCAATACTCAATCTGCAATCTTCAAATCTCTATCCACAAACATCAATTCTCATCATTCAACCCTCAACACTCAGTCCCCAATCCTCAATTTTCAATCCTCAATCCTCAATCCTCAATCCACAATCCTCAACATTCAATCCTCAATACTCAATCTTCAATCCTCAATCCTCAATACTCAATCCTCAATTCTCAATCCTCGATCGCCAAACTTCAATCCTCAATCCTCAATCCTCAATCCTCAATCCTCATTCTTCAATCCTCAATACCCAGTCCTCAATCTTCAATCCTCAATCCTCAATCCTCAATCCTCAATCCTCAATCCTCATTCCTCAATCCTCAATACCCAATCCTCAATCTTCAATCCTTAATCCTCAATCCTCAATTCTCAACCCTCAATCCTCAGTCCACAGTCATCAAACCTCAATCCTCAAACCTCAGCCCTCATTATCAATCCTCAATCCTCAATCCTCAATCCTTAATCTTCAATCCTCAATACTCAATATTCAATCCTCAATCCTCAGTCCTCAAATCTCAATTCTGAATCCTCAATCCTGCATCCTCAATCCTCAGCCCTCAGTCCTCAACAATCAGTTGTCAATCCTCAATCCCCAATAGAATATCCTCAATCCACAGTTTTCAATACTCAATACTCAATCTGCAATCTTCAAATCTCTATCCAGAAACATCAATTCTCATCACTCAACCCTGAACGCTCAGTCCTCAATGTTCAATCCTCAATACTCAATTCTCAATCTTCAATCGTCAATACTGAATCTTCAATCCTCAATCCTCAATCCTCAATCCTCAATCCTCAATCCTCAATCCTCAGTAATCAATCCTCAACCTTCAATACTCAATCGTCAATCCTCAGTCCTCAATCCTCAATCCTCAATCCTCAATCCTCAATCCTCAATTCTCAATCTTCAATCCTCAATACTCAATCTTCAATCCTCAATGCTCAGTCCTCAAATTTCAATTCTGAATCCTCAATCCGGAATCCTCAATCTTCAGCCCTCAGTCCTCAACAATCAGTTGTCAATCCTCAATCCTCAATAGATATATACTCAATTCACAGTTTTCAATACTCAATACTCAATCTGCAATGTTCAAATCTCTATCCAGAAACATCAATTCTCATCACTCAACCCTGAACGCTCAGTCGTCAATGTTCAATCCTCAATCCTCAATTCTCAATCTTCAATCGTCAATACTGAATCTTCAATCCTCAATCCTCAATCCTCAATCCTCAATCCTCAATCCTCAATCCTCAATCCTCAGTAATCAATCCTCAACCGTCAATACTCAATCGTCAATCCTCAGTCCTCAATCCTCAATCCTCAATCCTCGTTCCTCAAACATCAATCCTCAACACTCAGTACTCACCCTCAATTCTCAATTCTCAATCCTGAATCCTCAATCCTCAATCTTCAGTCCTCAATAAACAATCTCCAATCCCAGA
This sequence comes from Calliopsis andreniformis, assembly GCF_051401765.1. NCBI lineage: Eukaryota > Metazoa > Arthropoda > Insecta > Hymenoptera > Andrenidae > Calliopsis > Calliopsis andreniformis. Next base: position 496,382 of record NW_027480595.1, on the reverse strand, counting down.
TCCTCAATCCCCGATCCTCAATCCTTAATCCTCAATATTCAATCCTCAGACATCAAACATCAATACTCAACCCTCAGACCTCGTCCTCAATCCACAACACTCAATCCTCAATCCTCAATCATCAATCATTAACATTCAATCTTCAATCCTCAATACTCAATCCTCAATCCTCAACACGCAATCCTCAATGTTCAGTCCTCCATACCCAATCCTCAGTCTTCAATCCTCAATCCTCAATCCTCAATCCTCAATCCTCAATCCTCAGACCTCAAACCTCAATCCTGAATCCTCAATCCTGAATCCTCAATCTTCAGCCCTGAGTCCTCAACAAACAGTTGCCAATCCTGAATCCTCAATACAATATCCTCAATTCACAGTTTTCAATACTCAATACTCAATCTGCAATCTTCAGATCTCTATCCACAAACATCAATTCTCATCACTCAACCCTCAATACTCAGTCCCCAATCCTCAACCATCAACCCTAAATCCTCAACCCTCAATCCTCAATCTTAATCTTCAATCCTCAACCCTCAATCTTCAATCCTCAATCCTCAATCCTCAATCCTCAATCCTCAATCCTCAATCTTCAATCCTCAATACTCAATCTTCAATCCTCAATCCTCAATCCTCAATCCTCAATCCTCAATCCTCAATCCTCAATCTTTATTCATCAATATTCAACCTTCAATCCTCAATCCTCAATCCTCAATCCTCAATCCTCAATGTTCAGTCCTCAACAGCCAATCCTCAATCTTCAATCCTCAATTCCCAATCCTCAATCTTCAATCCTCAATCCTCAATCCTCAATTCTCAATCCTCAATCCTCAATCCTCAGACCTCAATCATAAATATTCAACTCTCAGTCCACGTCCTCAATCCACAACCCTCAATCCTCAATCCTCAATCCTCAATCCTCAATCTTCAATCCTCAATCCTCAATCCTCAATCCTCAATCCTCAATCCTCAAGTCTCAATCTTCAATCCTCAATACTCAATCTTCAATCCTCAATCCTCAATCCTCAATCCTCAATCCTCAATCCTCAATATTCAATCCTCAATACTCAATATTCAATCCTCAATCCTCAATACTCAATCCCCAATCCTCATTCTTCAATCCTCATTCTTCAATCCTCAATACCCAATCCTCAATCTTCAATCTTCAATCCTCAATCCTCAGTTCGCAATCCTCAATCCTCAATCCTCAGACCTCAGGCATCAACACTCAACCCTCAGTCCTCGTTCTCAATCCACAACCCTCAATCCTCAATCCTCAATCTTCATTCATCAATATTCAACCTTCAATCCTCAATCCTCAATCCTCAATCCTCAATCCTCAATGTTCAATCCTCAACAGCCAATCCTCAATCTTCAATCCTCAATCCTCAATCCTCAATTCTCAATCCTCAATCCTCAATCCTCAGTCCTCTCTCCTCAAACCTCAATCCTGAATCCTCAATCCAGAATCCTCAAGCTTCAGCCCTCAGTCCTCAACAATCAGTTGTCAATCCTCAATCCTCAATAGAATATCATCAATTCACAGTTTTCAATACTCAATACTCAATCTGCAATCTTCAAATCTCTATCCACAAACATCAATTCTCATCATTCAACCCTCAACATTCAGTCCCCAGTCCTCAATTTTCAATCCTCAATCCTCAATCCTCAATCCACAATCCTCAACCTTCAATCCTCAATACTCAATCTTCAATCTTCAATCCTCAATACTCAATCCTCAATTCTCAATCCTCGATCGTCAATCTTCAATCCTCAATTCTCAATCTTCAATCCTCAATCCTAAATCCTCACTCCTCAATCCTCATTCTTCAATCCTTAATACCCAATCCTCAGAATTCAACCCTCAATCCTCAATCCTCAATTCTCAATCCTCAATCCTCAGTCCTCGGTCCTCAAACCTCAATCCTCAACCCTCAGCCCTCATCCTCAATCCTCAATCCTCAATCCTCATTTGTCAATCTTCAATCCTCAATACTCAATCTTCAATCCTCAATGCTCAGTCCTCAAATTTCAATTCTGAATCCTCAATCCGGAACCCACAATCTTCAGCCCTCAGTCCTCAACAATCAGTTGTCAATCCTCAATCCTCAATAGAATATACTCAATTCACAGTCTTCAATACTCAATACTCAATCTGCAATCTTCAAATCTCTATCCACAAACATCAATTCTCATCACTCAACCCTCAACACTCAGTCCTGAATGTTCAATCCTCAATCCTCAATTCTCAATCTTCAATCCTCAATACTGAACCTTCAATCCTCAATCCTCAATCCGCAGTCCTCAATCCTCAATCCTCAATCTTAATCTTCAATCCTCAGTACTCAATCTTCAATCCTCAATCCTCAATCCTCAATCCTCAATCCTCAATCTTCAATCCTCAATACTCAATCTTCAATCCTCAATCGTCAATCCTCAATCCTCAATCCTCAATCCTCAGTCTTCAATCTTCAGTACTCAATCTTCAATCCTCAATCCTGAATCCTCAATCCTCAATCCTCAATCTTCAATCCTCAATACTCAATCTTCAATCCTCAATCCTCAATCCTCTATCCTCAATCCTCAATCCTCAATCCTCAATCCTGAATCCTCAATCCTGAATCCTCAATCTTCATTCATCAATATTCAGCCTTCAATTCTCAATCCTCAATCCTCAATCCTCAATCCTCAATCCTCAATGTTCAATCATCAATACCCGATCCTCAGTCTTCAATCCTCAATCCTCAATCCTCAATCCTCAATCCTCAATACTCAATCTTCAATCCTCAATCCCCAACCCTCAATCCTCAATTCGCAATCCTCAATAGTCGATCTTCAATCCTCAATCCTCATTCTTCAATCCTCAATACCCAATCCTCAATCTTCAATCCTCAATCCTCAATCCTCAATCCTCAATCCTCATTCTTCAATCCTCAATACCCAATCCTCAATCTTCAATCCTTAATCCTCAATCCTCAATTCTCAACCCTCAATCCTCAGTCCACAGTCATCAAACCTCAATCCTCAAACCTCAGCCCTCATTATCAATCCTCAATCCTCAATCCTCAATCCTTAATCTTCAATCCTCAATACTCAATATTCAATCCTCAATCCTCAGTCCTCAAATCTCAATTCTGAATCCTCAATCCTGCATCCTCAATCCTCAGCCCTCAGTCCTCAACAATCAGTTGTCAATCCTCAATCCCCGATAGAATATCCTCAATCCACAGTTTTCAATACTCAATACTCAATCTGCAATCTTCAAATCTCTATCCAGAAACATCAATTCTCATCACTCAACCCTGAACGCTCAGTCCTCAATGTTCAATCCTCAATACTCAATTCTCAATCTTCAATCGTCAATACTGAATCTTCAATCCTCAATCCTCAATCCTCAATCCTCAATCCTCAATCCTCAATCCTCAGTAATCAATCCTCAACCTTCAATACTCAATCGTCAATCCTCAGTCCTCAATACTCAATCCTCAATCCTCAATCCTCAATTCTCAATCTTCAATCCTCAATACTCAATCTTCAATCCTCAATGCTCAGTCCTCAAATTTCAATTCTGAATCCTCAATCCGGAACCCTCAATCTTCAGCCCTCAGTCCTCAACAATCAGTTGTCAATCCTCAATCCTCAATAGATATACACTCAATTCACAGTTTTCAATACTCAATACTCAATCTGCAATGTTCAAATCTCTATCCAGAAACATCAATTCTCATCACTCAACCCTGAACGCTCAGTCGTCAATGTTCAATCCTCAATCCTCAATTCTCAATCTTCAATCGTCAATACTGAATCTTCAATCCTCAATCCTCAATCCTCAATCCTCAACCCTCAATCCTCAATCATCAATCCTCAGTAATCAATCCTCAACCGTCAATACTCAATCGTCAATCCTCAGTCCTCAATCCTCAATCCTCAATCCTCGTTCCTCAAACATCAATCCTCAACACTCAGTACTAACCCTCAATTCTCAATTCTCAATCCTCAATACTCAATCCTCAATCTTCAGTCCTCAATAAACAATCTCCAATCCCAGATCCTCAATCCCCGATCCTCAATCCTTAATCCTCAATATTCAATCCTCAGACATCAAACATCAATACTCAACCCTCAGACCTCGTCCTCAATCCACAACACTCAATCCTCAATCCTCAATCATCAATCATTAACATTCAATCTTCAATCCTCAATACTCAATCCTCAATCCTCAACACGCAATCCTCAATGTTCAATCCTCCATACCCAATCCTCAGTCTTCAATCCTCAATCCTCAATCCTCAATCCTCAATCCTCAATCCTCAGACCTCAAACCTCAATCCTGAATCCTCAATCCTGAATCCTCAATCTTCAGCCCTGAGTCCTCAACAAACAGTTGCCAATCCTGAATCCTCAATACAATATCCTCAATTCACAGTTTTCAATACTCAATACTCAATCTGCAATCTTCAGATCTCTATCCACAAACATCAATTCTCATCACTCAACCCTCAATACTCAGTCCCCAATCCTCAACCATCAACCCTAAATCCTCAACCCTCAATCCTCAATCTTAATCTTCAATCCTCAACCCTCAATCTTCAATCCTCAATCCTCAATCCTGAATCGTCAATCCTCAATCCTCAATCTTCAATCCTCAATACTCAATCTTCAATCCTCAATCCTCAATCCTCAATCCTCAATCCTCAGTCCTCAATCCTCAATCTTTATTCATCAATATTCAACCTTCAATTCTCAATCCTCAATCCTCAATCCTCAATCCTCAATGTTCAATCCTCAACAGCCAATCCTCAATCTTCAATCCTCAATCCCCAATCTTCAATCCTCAATCCTCAATCCTCAATTCTCAATCCTCAATCCTCAACCCTCAGTCCTCTCTCCTCAAACCTCAATCCTGAATCCTCAATCCAGAATCCTCAAGCTTCAGCCCTCAGTCCTCAACAATCAGTTGTCAATCCTCAATCCTCAATAGAATATCATCAATTCACAGATTTCAATACTCAATACTCAATCTGCAATCTTCAAATCTCTATCCACAAACATCAATTCTCATCATTCAACCCTTAACACTCAGTCCCCAATCCTCAATTTTCAATCCTCAATCCTCAATCCTCAATCCACAATCCTCAACATTCAATCCTCAATACTCAATCTTCAATCCTCAATCCTCAATACTCAATCCTCAATTCTCAATCCTCGACCGTCAATCTTCAATCCTCAATCCTCAATCCTCAATACTCAATCCTCATTCTTCAATCCTCAATACCCAATCCTCAATCTTCAATCCTCAATCCTCAATCCTCAATCCTCAATCCTCATTCTTCAATCCTCAATACCCAATCCTCAATCTTCAATCCTTAATCCTCAATCCTCAATTCTCAACCCTCAATCCTCAGTCCACAGTCATCAAACCTCAATCCTCAAACCTCAGCCCTCATTATCAATCCTCAATCCTCAATCCTCAATCCTTAATCTTCAATCCTCAATACTCAATATTCAATCCTCAATCCTCAGTCCACAAATCTCAATTCTGAATCCTCAATCCTGCATCCTCAATCCTCAGCCCTCAGTCCTCAACAATCAGTTGTCAATCCTCAATCCCCAATAGAATATCCTCAATCCACAGTTTTCAATACTCAATACTCAATCTGCAATCTTCAAATCTCTATCCAGAAACATCAATTCTCATCACTCAACCCTGAACGCTCAGTCCTCAATGTTCAATTCTCAATACTCAATTCTCAATCTTCAATCGTCAATACTGAATCTTCAATCCTCAATCCTCAATCCTCAATCCTCAATCCTCAATCCTCAATCCTCAGTAATCAATCCTCAACCTTCAATACTCAATCGTCAATTCTCAGTCCTCAATCCTCAATCCTCAATCCTCAATCCTCATTTGTCAATCTTCAATCCTCAATACTCAATCTTCAATCCTCAATGCTCAGTCCTCAAATTTCAATTCTGAATCCTCAATCCGGAACCCACAATCTTCAGCCCTCAGTCCTCAACAATCAGTTGTCAATCCTCAATCCTCAATAGAATATACTCAATTCACAGTCTTCAATACTCAATACTCAATCTGCAATCTTCAAATCTCTATCCACAAACATCAATTCTCATCACTCAACCCTCAACACTCAGTCCTCAATGTTCAATCCTCAATCCTCAATTCTCAATCTTCAATCCTCAATACTGAACCTTCAATCCTCAATCCTCAATCCGCAGTCCTCAATCCTCAATCCTCAATCTTAATCTTCAATCCTCAGTACTCAATCTTCAATCCTCAATCCTCAATCCTCAATCCTCAATCCTCAATCTTCAATCCTCAATACTCAATCTTCAATCCTCAATCGTCAATCCTCAATCCTCAATCCTCAATCCTCAGTCTTCAATCTTCAGTACTCAATCTTCAATCCTCAATCCTGAATCCTCAATCCTCAATCCTCAATCTTCAATCCTCAATACTCAATCTTCAATCCTCAATCCTCAATCCTCTATCCTCAATCCTCAATCCTCAATCCTCAATCGTCAATCTTCAATCCTCAATACTCAATCTCCAATCCTCAATCCTCTGTCCTCAATCCTCAATGCTCAATCTTCAATCCTCAATACCCAATCCTCAATCTTAAATCCTCAATCCTCAATTCGCAATCCTCAATCCTCAATCCTCAGGCCTCAAGTATCAATACTCAACCCTCAGTCCTCGTCCTCAATCCACGACCTTCAATCCTCAATCCTCAATCGTCATTCATCAATATTCAGCCTTCAATTCTCAATCCTCAATCCTCAATCCTCAATCCTCAATCCTCAATGTTCAATCATCAATACCCGATCCTCAGTCTTCAATCCTCAATCCTCAATCCTCAATCCTCAATCCTCAATCATCAATCCCCAGTCCTCAAACCTCAATCCTGAATCCTCAATCCTGAATCCTCAATCTTCAGCCCTCAGCCCTCAACAGTCAGTGGTCCATCCTGAATCCTCAATAGAATACCATGATTTCACAGTTTTCAATACTCAATACTCAACCTGCAATCTTCAAATCTCTATCCACAAACATCAATTCTCATCACTTAACCCTCAACAATCAGTCCCCAATCCACAATATTCAAGCCTCAATCCTCAATCCTCATTCCACAATCCTCAACCTTCAATCCTCAATACTCAATCTTCAATCCTCAATCCCCAACCCTCAATCCTCAATTCGCAATCCTCAATAGTCGATCTTCAATCCTCAATACTCAATATTCAAACCTCAATCCTCAATCCTCAATCTTCATTCATCAATATTCAACCTTCAATCCTCAATCCTCAATCCTCAATCCTCAATCCTCAATGTTCAATCCTCAACAGCCAATCCTCAATCTTCAATCCTCAATCCTCAATCCTCAATTCTCAATCCTCAATTCTCAACCCTCAGTCCTCTCTCCTCAAACCTCAATCCTGAATCCTCAATCCAGAATCCTCAAGCTTCAGCCCTCAGTCCTCAACAATCAGCTGTCAATCCTCAATCCTCAATAGAATATCATCAATTCACAGTTTTCAATACTCAATACTCAATCTGCAATCTTCAAATCTCTATCCACAAACATCAATTCTCATCATTCAACCCTTAACACTCAGTCCCCAATCCTCAATTTTCAATCCTCAATCCTCAATCCTCAATCCACAATCCTCAACATTCAATCCTCAATACTCAATCTTCAATCCTCAATCCTCAATACTCAATCCTCAATTCTCAACCCTCGATCGTCAATCTTCAATCCTCAATCCTCAATCCTCAATCCTCAATCCTCATTCTTCAATCCTCAATACCCAATCCTCAATCTTCATGCCTCAATCCTCAATCCTCAATCCGCAATCCTCAATCCTCATTCGTCAATCCTCAATACCCAATCCTCAATCTTCAATCCTCAATCCTCAATTCTCAATTCTCAATCCTCAATCCTCAGACCTCAGACATCAATATTAAACACTCAGTCCTCGTCCTCAATCCACAACCCTCGATCCTCAACCCTCAATCTTTAATCATCAATATTCAATCTTCAATCCTCAATCCTCGATCCTCAATCCTCAATCCTCAATCCTCAATCTTCACTCCTCAATCCTCAATCCTCAATCCTCAATGTTCAAACCTCAATACCCAATCCTCAGTCTTCAATCCTCAATACTCAATCTTCAATCCTCAATCGTCAATCCTCAATCTTCAATCCTCAATCCTCAATCTTCAATCTTCAGTACTCAATCTTCAATCCTCAATCCTGAATCCTCAATCCTCAATCCTCAATCTTCAATCCTCAATACTCAATCTTCAATCCTCAATCCTCAATCCTCTATCCTCAATCCTCAATCCTCAATCCTCAATCCTCAATCGTCAATCTTCAATCCTCAATACTCAATCTCCAATCCTCAATCCTCTGTCCTCAATCCTCAATGCTCAATCTTCAATCCTCAATACCCAATCCTCAATCTTAAATCCTCAATCCTCAATTAGCAATCCTCAATCCTCAATCCTCAGGCCTCAAGTATCAATACTCAACCCTCAGTCCTCGTCCTCAATCCACGACCTTCAATCCTCAATCCTCAATCGTCATTCATCAATATTCAACCTTCAATTCTCAATCCTCAATCCTCAATCCTCAATCCTCAATCCTCAATCCTCAATGTTCAATCATCAATACCCGATCCTCAGTCTTCAATCCTCAATCCTCAATCCTCAATCCTCAATCATCAATCCTCAGTCCTCAAACCTCAATCCTGAATCCTCAATCCTGAATCCTCAATCTTCAGCACTCAGCCCTCAACAGTCAGTGGTCCATCCTCAATCCTCAATAGAATACCATGATTTCACAGTTTTCAATACTCAATACTCAACCCGCAATCTTCAAATCTCTATCCACAAACATCAATTCTCATCACTTAACGCTCAACAATCAGTCCCCAATCCACAATATACAAGCCTCAATCCTCAATCCTCAATCCACAATCCTCAACCTTCAATCCTCAATACTCAATCTTCAATCCTCAATCCCCAACCCTCAATCCTCAATTCGCAATCCTCAATAGTCGATCTTCAATCCTCAATACTCAATATTCAATCCTCAATCCTCAATCCTCAATCCTCAATCATCATTCTTCAATCCTCAATACCCTATCCTCAATCTTCAATCCTCAATCCTCAATCCTCAATACCCAATCCTCAATCTTCAATCCTCAACCCTCAATCCTCAATTCTCAATCCTCAATCCTCAATCCTCAGACCTCAAACATAAATATTCAACCCTCAGTCCTCGTCCTCAATCCTCAACCCTCAATCCTCAACCCTCAATCCTCAATCCTCAATCTTCAATCGTCAATCCTCAATACTCAATCCTCAATCCTCAATCCTCAATCCTCAATCTTCATTCCTCAATACTCAATCTTCAATCCTCAATCCTCAATCCTCAATCCTCAATCCTCAATATTCAATCCTCAATACTCAATATTCAATCCTCAATCCTCAATACTCAATCCCCAATCTTCATTCTTCAATCCTCATTCTTCATTCCTCAATACCCAATCCTCAATCTTCAATCCTCAATCCTCAATCCTCAGTTCGCAATCCTCAATCCTCAATCCTCAGACCTCAGGCATCAACACTCAACCCTCAGTCCTCGTTCTCAATCCACAACCCTCAATCCTCAATCCTCAATCTTCATTCATCAATATTCAACCTTCAATCCTCAATCCTCAATCCTCAATCCTCAATCCTCAATGTTCAATCCTCAACAGCCAATCCTCAATCTTCAATCCTCAATCCTCAATCCTCAATTCTCAATCCTCAATCCTCAACCCTCAGTCCTCTCTCCTCAAACCTCAATCCTGAATCCTCAATCCAGAATCCTCAAGCTTCAGCCCTCAGTCCTCAACAATCAGTTGTCAATCCTCAATCCTCAATAGAATACCATCAATTCACAGTTTTCAATACTCAATACTCAATCTGCAATCTTCAAATCTCTATCCACAAACATCAATTCTCATCATTCAACCCTCAACACTCAGTCCCCAATCCTCAATTTTCAATCCTCAATCCTCAATCCTCAATCCACAATCCTCAACCTTCAATCCTCAATACTCAATCTTCAATCCTCAATCCTCAATACTCAATCCTCAATTCTCAATCCTCGATCGCCAATCTTCAATCCTCAATCCTCAATCCTCAATCCTCAATCCTCATTCTTCAATCCTCAATACCCAATCCTCAATCTTCAATCCTCAATCCTCAATCCTCAATCCTCAATCCTCATTCTTCAATCCTCAATACCCAATCCTCAATCTTCAATCCTTAATCCTCAATCCTCAATTCTCAACCCTCCATCCTCAGTCCACAGTCATCAAACCTCAATCCTCAAACCTCAGCCCTCATTATCAATCCTCAATCCTCAATCCTCAATCCTTAATCTTCAATCCTCAATACTCAATATTCAATCCTCAATCCTCAGTCCTCAAATCTCAATTCTGAATCCTCAATCCTGCATCCTCAATCCTCAGCCCTCAGTCCTCAACAATCAGTTGTCAATCCTCAATCCCCGATAGAATATCCTCAATCCACAGTTTTCAATACTCAATACTCAATCTGCAATCTTCAAATCTCTATCCAGAAACATCAATTCTCATCACTCAACCCTGAACGCTCAGTCCTCAATGTTCAATCCTCAATACTCAATTCTCAATCTTCAATCGTCAATACTGAATCTTCAATCCTCAATCCTCAATCCTCAATCCTCAATCCTCAATCCTCAATCCTCAGTAATCAATCCTCAACCTTCAATACTCAATCGTCAATCCTCAGTCCTCAATACTCAATCCTCAATCCTCAATCCTCAATTCTCAATCTTCAATCCTCAATACTCAATCTTCAATCCTCAATGCTCAGTCCTCAAATTTCAATTCTGAATCCTCAATCCGGAACCCTCAATCTTCAGCCCTCAGTCCTCAACAATCAGTTGTCAATCCTCAATCCTCAATAGATATACACTCAATTCACAGTTTTCAATACTCAATACTCAATCTGCAATGTTCAAATCTCTATCCAGAAACATCAATTCTCATCACTCAACCCTGAACGCTCAGTCGTCAATGTTCAATCCTCAATCCTCAATTCTCAATCTTCAATCGTCAATACTGAATCTTCAATCCTCAATCCTCAATCCTCAATCCTCAACCCTCAATCCTCAATCATCAATCCTCAGTAATCAATCCTCAACCGTCAATACTCAATCGTCAATCCTCAGTCCTCAATCCTCAATCCTCAATCCTCGTTCCTCAAACATCAATCCTCAACACTCAGTACTAACCCTCAATTCTCAATTCTCAATCCTCAATACTCAATCCTCAATCTTCAGTCCTCAATAAACAATCTCCAATCCCAGATCCTCAATCCCCGATCCTCAATCCTTAATCCTCAATATTCAATCCTCAGACATCAAACATCAATACTCAACCCTCAGACCTCGTCCTCAATCCACAACACTCAATCCTCAATCCTCAATCATCAATCATTAACATTCAATCTTCAATCCTCAATACTCAATCCTCAATCCTCAACACGCAATCCTCAATGTTCAATCCTCCATACCCAATCCTCAGTCTTCAATCCTCAATCCTCAATCCTCAATCCTCAATCCTCAATCCTCAGACCTCAAACCTCAATCCTGAATCCTCAATCCTGAATCCTCAATCTTCAGCCCTGAGTCCTCAACAAACAGTTGCCAATCCTGAATCCTCAATACAATATCCTCAATTCACAGTTTTCAATACTCAATACTCAATCTGCAATCTTCAGATCTCTATCCACAAACATCAATTCTCATCACTCAACCCTCAATACTCAGTCCCCAATCCTCAACCATCAACCCTAAATCCTCAACCCTCAATCCTCAATCTTAATCTTCAATCCTCAACCCTCAATCTTCAATCCTCAATCCTCAATCCTGAATCGTCAATCCTCAATCCTCAATCTTCAATCCTCAATACTCAATCTTCAATCCTCAATCCTCAATCCTCAATCCTCAATCCTCAGTCCTCAATCCTCAATCTTTATTCATCAATATTCAACCTTCAATTCTCAATCCTCAATCCTCAATCCTCAATCCTCAATGTTCAATCCTCAACAGCCAATCCTCAATCTTCAATCCTCAATCCCCAATCTTCAATCCTCAATCCTCAATCCTCAATTCTCAATCCTCAATCCTCAACCCTCAGTCCTCTCTCCTCAAACCTCAATCCTGAATCCTCAATCCAGAATCCTCAAGCTTCAGCCCTCAGTCCTCAACAATCAGTTGTCAATCCTCAATCCTCAATAGAATATCATCAATTCACAGATTTCAATACTCAATACTCAATCTGCAATCTTCAAATCTCTATCCACAAACATCAATTCTCATCATTCAACCCTTAACACTCAGTCCCCAATCCTCAATTTTCAATCCTCAATCCTCAATCCTCAATCCACAATCCTCAACATTCAATCCTCAATACTCAATCTTCAATCCTCAATCCTCAATACTCAATCCTCAATTCTCAATCCTCGACCGTCAATCTTCAATCCTCAATCCTCAATCCTCAATACTCAATCCTCATTCTTCAATCCTCAATACCCAATCCTCAATCTTCAATCCTCAATCCTCAATCCTCAATCCTCAATCCTCATTCTTCAATCCTCAATACCCAATCCTCAATCTTCAATCCTTAATCCTCAATCCTCAATTCTCAACCCTCAATCCTCAGTCCACAGTCATCAAACCTCAATCCTCAAACCTCAGCCCTCATTATCAATCCTCAATCCTCAATCCTCAATCCTTAATCTTCAATCCTCAATACTCAATATTCAATCCTCAATCCTCAGTCCACAAATCTCAATTCTGAATCCTCAATCCTGCATCCTCAATCCTCGGCCCTCAGTCCTCAACAATCAGTTGTCAATCCTCAATCCCCAATAGAATATCCTCAATCCACAGTTTTCAATACTCAATACTCAATCTAAAATCTTCAAATCTCTATCCAGAAACATCAATTCTCATCACTCAACCCTGAACGCTCAGTCCTCATTGTTCAATCCTCAATACTCAATTCTCAATCTTCAATCGTCAATACTGAATCTTCAATCCTCAATCCTCAATCCTCAATCCTCAATCCTCAATCCTCAATCCTCAGTAATCAATCCTCAACCTTCAATACTCAATCGCCAATCCTCAGTCCTCAATCCTCAATCCTCAATCCTCAATCCTCAATCTTCAATCCTCAATCCTCAATCCTCAATCTTCAATCCTCAATCCTCAATCCTCAATCCTCAATCCTCAATCCTCAAGTCTCAATCTTCAATCCTCAATACTCAATCTTCAATCCTCAATACTCAATCCTCAATCCTCAATCCTCAATCCTCAATATTCAATCCTCAATACTCAATATTCAATCCTCAATCCTCAATACTCAAACCCCAATCCTCATTCTTCAATCCTCATTCTTCAATCCTCAACACCCAATCCTCAATCTTCAATCTTCAATCCTCAATCCTCAGTTCGCAATCCTCAATCCTCAGTCCTCGGTCCTCAAACTTCAATCCTCAATACTCAATCTCCAATCCTCAATCCTCTGTCCTCAATCCTCAATGCTCAATCTTCAATCCTCAATACCCAATCCTCAATCTTAAATCCTCAATCCTCAATTCGCAATCCTCAATCCTCAATCCTCAGGCCTCAAGTATCAATACTCAACCCTCAGTCCTCGTCCTCAATCCACGACCTTCAATCCTCAATCCTCAATCGTCATTCATCAATATTCAACCTTCAATTCTCAATCCTCAATCCTCAATCCTCAATCCTCAATCCTCAATGTTCAATCATCAATACCCGATCCTCAGTCTTCAATTCTCAATCCTCAATCCTCAATCCTCAATCCTCAATCATCAATCCTCAGTCCTCAAACCTCAATCCTGAATCCTCAATCCTGAATCCTCAATCTTCAGCCCTCAGCTCTCAACAGACAGTGGTCCATCCTCAATCCTCAATAGAATACCATGATTTCACAGTTTTCAATACTCAATACTCAACCTGCAATCTTCAAATCTCTATCCACAAACATCAATCCTCATCACTTAACCCTCAACAATCAGTCCCCAATCCACAATATTCAAGCCTCAATCCTCGATCCTCAATCCACAGTCCTCAACCTTCAATCCTCAATACTCAATCTTCAATCGTCAATCCTCAATACTCAATCCTCAATCCTCAATCCTCAATCCTCAATCTTCATTCCTCAATACTCAATCTTCAATCCTCAATCCTCAATCCTCAATCCTCAATCCTCAATATTCAATCCTCAATACTCAATATTCAATCCTCAATCCTCAATACTCAATCCCCAATCTTCATTCTTCAATCCTCATTCTTCATTCCTCAATACCCAATCCTCAATCTTCAATCCTCAATCCTCAATCCTCAGTTCGCAATACTCAATCCTCAATCCTCAGACCTCAGGCATTAACACTCAACCCTCAGTCCTCGTTCTCAATCCACAACCCTCAATCCTCAATCCTCAATCTTCATTCATCAATATTCAACCTTCAACCTTCAATCCTCAATCCTCAATCCTCAATCCTCAATCCTCAATGTTCAATCCTCAACAGCCAATCCTCAATCTTCAATCCTCAATCCTCAATCCTCAATTCTCAATCCACAATCCTCAACCCTCAGTCCTCTCTCCTCAAACCTCAATCCTGAATCCTCAATCCAGAGTCCTCAAGCTTCAGCCCTCAGTCCTCAACAATCAGTTGTCAATCTTCAATCCTCAATAGAATATCATCAATTCACAGATTTCAATACTCAATACTCAATCTGCAATCTTCAAATCTCTATCCACAAACATCAATTCTCATCATTCAACCCTCAACACTCAGTCCCCAATCCTCAATTTTCAATCCTCAATCCTCAATCCTCAATCCACAATCCTCAACCTTCAATCCTCAATACTCAATCTTCAACCCTCAATCCTCAATACTCAATCCTCAATTCTCAATCCACGATCGTCAATCTTCAATCCTCAATCCTCAATCCTCAATCCTCAATCCTTATTCGTCAATCCTCAATACCCAATCCTCAATCTTCAATCCTCAATCCTCAATCCTCAATCCTCAATCCTCATTCTTCAATCCTCAATACCCAATCCTCAATCTTCAATCCTTAATCCTCAATCCTCAATTCTCAACCCTCAATCCTCAGTCCACAGTCATCAAACCTCAATCCTCAAACCTCAGCCCTCATTATCAATCGTCAATCCTCAATCCTCAATCCTTAATCTTCAATCCTCAATACTCAATATTCAATCCTCAATCCTCAGTCCTCAAATCTCAATTCTGAATCCTCAATCCTGCATCCTCAATCCTCAGCCCTCAGTCCTCAACAATCAGTTGTCAATCCTCAATCCCCAATAGAATATCCTCAATCCACAGTTTTCAATACTCAATACTCAATCTGCAATCTTCAAATCTCTATCCAGAAACATCAATTCGCATCACTCAACCCTGAACGCTCAGTCCTCAATGTTCAATCCTCAATACTCAATTCTCAATCTTCAATCGTGAATACTGAATCTTCAATCCTCAATCCTGAATCCTCAATCCTCAATCCTCAATCCTCAATCCTCAATCCTCAGTAATCAATCCTCAACCGTCAATACTCAATCGTCAATCCTCAGTCCTCAATCCTCAATCCTCAATCCTCGTTCCTCAAACATCAATCCTCAACACTCAGTACTCACCCTCAATTCTCAATTCTCAATCCTCAATCCTCAATCCTCAATCTTCAGTCCTCAATAAACAATCTCCAATCCCAGATCCTCAATCCCCGATCCTCAATCCTTAATCCTCAATATTCAATCCTCAGACATCAAACATCAATACTCAAACCTCAGACCTCGTCCTCAATCCACAACACTCAATCCTCAATCCTCAATCATCAATCATTAACATTCAATCTTCAATCCTCAATACTCAATCCTCAATCCTCAACACGCAATCCTCAATGTTCAATCCTCAATACCCAATCCTCAGTCTTCAATCCTCAATCCTCAATCCTCAATCCTCAATCCTCAATCCTCAGACCTCAAACCTCAATCCTGAATCCTCAATCCTGAATCCTCAATCTTCAGCCCTGAGTCCTCAACAATCAGTTGCCAATCCTGAATCCTCAATACAATATCCTCAATTCACAGTTTTCAATACTCAATACTCAATCTGTAATCTTCAGATCTCTATCCACAAACAACAATTCTCATCACTCAACCCTCAATACTCAGTCCCCAATCCTCAATCATCAACCCTAAATCCTCAACCCTCAATCCTCAATCTTAATCTTCAATCCTCAACCCTCAATCTTCAATCTTCAATCCTCAATCCTCAATCGTCAATCCTCAATCCTCAATCTTCAATCCTCAATACTCAATCTTCAATCCTCAATCCTCAATCCTCAATCCTCAATCCTCAATCCTCAATCCTCAATCTTTATTCATCAATATTCAACCTTCAATCCTCAATCCTCAATCCTCAATCCTCAATGTTCAATCCTCAACAGCCAATCCTCAATCTTCAATCCTCAATTCCCAATCCTCAATCTTCAATCCTCAATCCTCAATCCTCAATTCTCGATCCTCAATCCTCAATCCTCAGACCTCAACCATAAATATTCAACCCTCAGTCCTCGTCCGCAATCCACAACCCTCAATCCTCAATCCTCAATCCTCAATCCTCAATCTTCAATCCTCAATCCTCAATCCTCAATCCTCAATCCTCAATCCTCAAGTCTCAATCATCAATCCTCAATACTCAATCTTCAATCCTCAATACTCAATCCTCAATCCTCAATCCTCAATCCTCAATATTCAATCCTCAATACTCAATATTCAATCCTCAATCCTCAATACTCAATCCCCAATCCTCACTCTTCAATCCTCATTCTTCAATCCTCAACACCCAATCCTCAATCTTCAATCTTCAATCCTCAATCCTCAGTTCGCAATCCTCAATCCTCAATCCTCAGACCTCAGGCATCAACACTCAACCCTCAGTCCTCGTTCTCAATCCACAACCCTCAATCCTCAATCCTCAATCTTCATTCATCAATATTCAACCTTCAATCCTCAATCCTCAATCCTCAATCCTCAATCCTCAATGTTCAATCCTCAACAGCCAATCCTCAATCTTCAATCCTCAATCCTCAATCCTCAATTCTCAATCCTCAATCCTCAATCCTCAGTCCTCTCTCCTCAAACCTCAATCCTGAATCCTCAATCCAGAATCCTCAAGCTTCAGCCCTCAGTCCTCAACAATCAGTTGTCAATCCTCAATCCTCAATAGAATATCATCAATTCACAGTTTTCAATACTCAATACTCAATCTGCAATCTTCAAATCTCTATCCACAAACATCAATTCTCATCATTCAACCCTCAACATTCAGTCCCCAGTCCTCAATTTTCAATCCTCAATCCTCAATCCTCAATCCACAATCCTCAACCTTCAATCCTCAATACTCAATCTTCAATCCTCAATCCTCAATACTCAATCCTCAATTCTCAATCCCCGATCGTCAATCTTCAATCCTCAATTCTCAATCTTCAATCCTCAATCCTCAATCTTCAATCCTCAATCCTCATTCTTCAATCCTCAATACCCAATCCTCAGAATTCAACCCTCAATCCTCAATCCTCAATTCTCAATCCTCAATCCTCAGTCCTCGGTCCTCAATCTTCAATCCTCAACCCTCAGCCCTCATCCTCAATCCTCAATCCTCAATCCTCATTTCTCAATCTTCAATCCTCAATACTCAATCTTCAATCCTCAATGCTCAGTCCTCAAATTTCAATTCTGAATCCTCAATCCGGAACCCACAATCTTCAGCCCTCAGTCCTCAACAATCAGTTGTCAATCCTCAATCCTCAATAGAATATACTCAATTCACAGTTTTCAATACTCAATACTCAATCTGCAATCTTCAAATCTCTATCCACAAACATCAATTCTCATCACTCAACCCTCAACAATCAGTCCCCAATCCACAATATTCAAGCCTCAATCCTCGATCCTCAATCCACAATCCTCAACCTTCAATCCTCAAGACTCAATCTTCAATCGTCAATCCTCAATACTCAATCCTCAATCCTCAATCCTCAATCCTCAATCTTCATTCCTCAATACTCAATCTTCAATCCTCAATCCTCAATCCTCAATCCTCAATCCTCAATATTCAATCCTCAATACTCAATATTCAATCCTCAATCCTCAATACTCAATCCCCAATCTTCATTCTTCAATCCTCATTCTTCATTCCTCAATACCCAATCCTCAATCTTCAATCCTCAATCCTCAATCCTCAGTTCGCAATACTCAATCCTCAATCCTCAGACCTCAGGCATCAACACTCAACCCTCAGTCCTCGTTCTCAATCCACAACCCTCAATCCTCAATCCTCAATCTTCATTCATCAATATTCAACCTTCAATCCTCAATCCTCAATCCTCAATCCTCAATCCTCAATGTTCAATCCTCAACAGCCAATCCTCAATCTTCAATCCTCAATCCTCAATCCTCAATTCTCAATCCACAATCCTCAACCCTCAGTCCTCTCTCCTCAAACCTCAATCCTGAATCCTCAATCCAGAGTCCTCAAGCTTCAGCCCTCAGTCCTCAACAATCAGTTGTCAATCCTCAATCCTCAATAGAATATCATCAATTCACAGTTTTCAATACTCAATACTCAATCTGCAATCTTCAAATCTCTATCCACAAACATCAATTCTCATCATTCAACCCTCAACACTCAGTCCCCAATCCTCAATTTTCAATCCTCAATCCTCAATCCTCAATCCACAATCCTCAACCTTCAATCCTCAATACTCAATCTTCAACCCTCAATCCTCAATACTCAATCCTCAATTCTCAATCCTCGATCGTCAATCTTCAATCCTCAACCTTCAATTCTCAATCCTCAATCCTCAATCCTCAATCCTCAATCCTCAATGTTCAATCATCAATACCCGATCCTCAGTCTTCAATTCTCAATCCTCAATCCTCAATCCTCAATCCTCAATCATCAATCCTCAGTCCTCAAACCTCAATCCTGAATCCTCAATCCTGAATCCTCAATCTTCAGCCCTCAGCTCTCAACAGACAGTGGTCCATCCTCAATCCTCAATAGAATACCATGATTTCACAGTTTTCAATACTCAATACTCAACCTGCAATCTTCAAATCTCTATCCACAAACATCAATCCTCATCACTTAACCCTCAACAATCAGTCCCCAATCCACAATATTCAAGCCTCAATCCTCGATCCTCAATCCACAGTCCTCAACCTTCAATCCTCAATACTCAATCTTCAATCGTCAATCCTCAATACTCAATCCTCAATCCTCAATCCTCAATCCTCAATCTTCATTCCTCAATACTCAATCTTCAATCCTCAATCCTCAATCCTCAATCCTCAATCCTCAATATTCAATCCTCAATACTCAATATTCAATCCTCAATCCTCAATACTCAATCCCCAATCTTCATTCTTCAATCCTCATTCTTCATTCCTCAATACCCAATCCTCAATCTTCAATCCTCAATCCTCAATCCTCAGTTCGCAATACTCAATCCTCAATCCTCAGACCTCAGGCATTAACACTCAACCCTCAGTCCTCGTTCTCAATCCACAACCCTCAATCCTCAATCCTCAATCTTCATTCATCAATATTCAACCTTCAACCTTCAATCCTCAATCCTCAATCCTCAATCCTCAATCCTCAATGTTCAATCCTCAACAGCCAATCCTCAATCTTCAATCTTCAATCCTCAATCCTCAATTCTCAATCCACAATCCTCAACCCTCAGTCCTCTCTCCTCAAACCTCAATCCTGAATCCTCAATCCAGAGTCCTCAAGCTTCAGCCCTCAGTCCTCAACAATCAGTTGTCAATCTTCAATCCTCAATAGAATATCATCAATTCACAGATTTCAATACTCAATACTCAATCTGCAATCTTCAAATCTCTATCCACAAACATCAATTCTCATCATTCAACCCTCAACACTCAGTCCCCAATCCTCAATTTTCAATCCTGAATCCTCAATCCTCAATCCACAATCCTCAACCTTCAATCCTCAATACTCAATCTTCAACCCTCAATCCTCAATACTCAATCCTCAATTCTCAATCCACGATCGTCAATCTTCAATCCTCAATCCTCAATCCTCAATCCTCAATCCTTATTCGTCAATCCTCAATACCCAATCCTCAATCTTCAATCCTCAATCCTCAATCCTCAATCCTCAATCCTCATTCTTCAATCCTCAATACCCAATCCTCAATCTTCAATCCTTAATCCTCAATCCTCAATTCTCAACCCTCAATCCTCAGTCCACAGTCATCAAACCTCAATCCTCAAACCTCAGCCCTCATTATCAATCGTCAATCCTCAATCCTCAATCCTTAATCTTCAATCCTCAATACTCAATATTCAATCCTCAATCCTCAGTCCTCAAATCTCAATTCTGAATCCTCAATCCTGCATCCTCAATCCTCAGCCCTCAGTCCTCAACAATCAGTTGTCAATCCTCAATCCCCAATAGAATATCCTCAATCCACAGTTTTCAATACTCAATACTCAATCTGCAATCTTCAAATCTCTATCCAGAAACATCAATTCTCATCACTCAACCCTGAACGCTCAGTCCTCAATGTTCAATCCTCAATACTCAATTCTCAATCTTCAATCGTGAATACTGAATCTTCAATCCTCAATCCTGAATCCTCAATCCTCAATCCTCAATCCTCAATCCTCAATCCTCAATCCTCAGTAATCAATCCTCAACCGTCAATACTCAATCGTCAATCCTCAGTCCTCAATCCTCAATCCTCAATCCTCGTTCCTCAAACATCAATCCTCAACACTCAGTACTCACCCTCAATTCTCAATTCTCAATCCTCAATCCTCAATCCTCAATCTTCAGTCCTCAATAAACAATCTCCAATCCCAGATCCTCAATCCCCGATCCTCAATCCTTAATCCTCAATATTCAATCCTCAGACATCAAACATCAATACTCAAACCTCAGACCTCGTCCTCAATCCACAACACTCAATTCTCAATCCTCAATCATCAATCATTAACATTCAATCTTCAATCCTCAATACTCAATCCTCAATCCTCAACACGCAATCCTCAATGTTCAATCCTCAATACCCAATCCTCAGTCTTCAATCCTCAATCCTCAATCCTCAATCCTCAATCCTCAATCCTCAGACCTCAAACCTCAATCCTGAATCCTCAATCCTGAATCCTCAATCTTCAGCCCTGAGTCCTCAACAATCAGTTGCCAATCCTGAATCCTCAATACAATATCCTCAATTCACAGTTTTCAATACTCAATACTCAATCTGTAATCTTCAGATCTCTATCCACAAACAACAATTCTCATCACTCAACCCTCAATACTCAGTCCCCAATCCTCAATCATCAACCCTAAATCCTCAACCCTCAATCCTCAATCTTAATCTTCAATCCTCAACCCTCAATCTTCAATCTTCAATCCTCAATCCTCAATCGTCAATCCTCAATCCTCAATCTTCAATCCTCAATACTCAATCTTCAATCCTCAATCCTCAATCCTCAATCCTCAATCCTCAATCCTCAATCCTCAATCTTTATTCATCAATATTCAACCTTCAATCCTCAATCCTCAATCCTCAATCCTCAATGTTCAATCCTCAACAGCCAATCCTCAATCTTCAATCCTCAATTCCCAATCCTCAATCTTCAATCCTCAATCCTCAATCCTCAATTCTCGATCCTCAATCCTCAATCCTCAGACCTCAACCATAAATATTCAACCCTCAGTCCTCGTCCGCAATCCACAACCCTCAATCCTCAATCCTCAATCCTCAATCCTCAATCTTCAATCCTCAATCCTCAATCCTCAATCCTCAATCCTCAATCCTCAAGTCTCAATCATCAATCCTCAATACTCAATCTTCAATCCTCAATACTCAATCCTCAATCCTCAATCCTCAATCCTCAATATTCAATCCTCAATACTCAATATTCAATCCTCAATCCTCAATACTCAATCCCCAATCCTCACTCTTCAATCCTCATTCTTCAATCCTCAACACCCAATCCTCAATCTTCAATCTTCAATCCTCAATCCTCAGTTCGCAATCCTCAATCCTCAATCCTCAGACCTCAGGCATCAACACTCAACCCTCAGTCCTCGTTCTCAATCCACAACCCTCAATCCTCAATCCTCAATCTTCATTCATCAATATTCAACCTTCAATCCTCAATCCTCAATCCTCAATCCTCAATCCTCAATGTTCAATCCTCAACAGCCAATCCTCAATCTTCAATCCTCAATCCTCAATCCTCAATTCTCAATCCTCAATCCTCAATCCTCAGTCCTCTCTCCTCAAACCTCAATCCTGAATCCTCAATCCAGATTCCTCAAGCTTCAGCCCTCAGTCCTCAACAATCAGTTGTCAATCCTCAATCCTCAATAGAATATCATCAATTCACAGTTTTCAATACTCAATACTCAATCTGCAATCTTCAAATCTCTATCCACAAACATCAATTCTCATCATTCAACCCTCAACATTCAGTCCCCAGTCCTCAATTTTCAATCCTCAATCCTCAATCCTCAATCCACAATCCTCAACCTTCAATCCTCAATACTCAATCTTCAATCCTCAATCCTCAATACTCAATCCTCAATTCTCAATCCCCGATCGTCAATCTTCAATCCTCAATTCTCAATCTTCAATCCTCAATCCTCAATCTTCAATCCTCAATCCTCATTCTTCAATCCTCAATACCCAATCCTCAGAATTCAACCCTCAATCCTCAATCCTCAATTCTCAATCCTCAATCCTCAGTCCTC
This sequence comes from Calliopsis andreniformis, assembly GCF_051401765.1. Lineage (NCBI taxonomy): Eukaryota > Metazoa > Arthropoda > Insecta > Hymenoptera > Andrenidae > Calliopsis > Calliopsis andreniformis. The sequence continues at coordinate 473,419 of NW_027480595.1, read as the reverse complement.
GGTCCTCAATCTTCAATCCTCAACCCTCAGCCCTCATCCTCAATCCTCAATCCTCAATCCTCATTTCTCAATCTTCAATCCTCAATACTCAATCTTCAATCCTCAATGCTCAGTCCTCAAATTTCAATTCTGAATCCTCAATCCGGAACCCACAATCTTCAGCCCTCAGTCCTCAACAATCAGTTGTCAATCCTCAATCCTCAATAGAATATACTCAATTCACAGTTTTCAATACTCAATACTCAATCTGCAATCTTCAAATCTCTATCCACAAACATCAATTCTCATCACTCAACCCTCAACAATCAGTCCCCAATCCACAATATTCAAGCCTCAATCCTCGATCCTCAATCCACAATCCTCAACCTTCAATCCTCAAGACTCAATCTTCAATCGTCAATCCTCAATACTCAATCCTCAATCCTCAATCCTCAATCCTCAATCTTCATTCCTCAATACTCAATCTTCAATCCTCAATCCTCAATCCTCAATCCTCAATCCTCAATATTCAATCCTCAATACTCAATATTCAATCCTCAATCCTCAATACTCAATCCCCAATCTTCATTCTTCAATCCTCATTCTTCATTCCTCAATACCCAATCCTCAATCTTCAATCCTCAATCCTCAATCCTCAGTTCGCAATACTCAATCCTCAATCCTCAGACCTCAGGCATCAACACTCAACCCTCAGTCCTCGTTCTCAATCCACAACCCTCAATCCTCAATCCTCAATCTTCATTCATCAATATTCAACCTTCAATCCTCAATCCTCAATCCTCAATCCTCAATCCTCAATGTTCAATCCTCAACAGCCAATCCTCAATCTTCAATCCTCAATCCTCAATCCTCAATTCTCAATCCACAATCCTCAACCCTCAGTCCTCTCTCCTCAAACCTCAATCCTGAATCCTCAATCCAGAGTCCTCAAGCTTCAGCCCTCAGTCCTCAACAATCAGTTGTCAATCCTCAATCCTCAATAGAATATCATCAATTCACAGTTTTCAATACTCAATACTCAATCTGCAATCTTCAAATCTCTATCCACAAACATCAATTCTCATCATTCAACCCTCAACACTCAGTCCCCAATCCTCAATTTTCAATCCTCAATCCTCAATCCTCAATCCACAATCCTCAACCTTCAATCCTCAATACTCAATCTTCAACCCTCAGTCCTCAATACTCAATCCTCAATTCTCAATCCTCGATCGTCAATCTTCAATCCTCAATCCTCAATCCTCAATCCTCAATCCTTATTCTTCAATCCTCAATACCCAATCCTCAATCTTCAATCCTCAATCCTCAATCCTCAATCCTCAATCCTCATTCTTCAATCCTCAATACCCAATCCTCAATCTTCAACCCTTAATCCTCAATCCTCAATTCTCAACCCTCAATCCTCAGTCCACAGTCATCAAACCTCAATCGTCAAACCTCAGCCCTCATTATCAATCGTCAATCCTCAATCCTCAATCCTTAATCTTCAATCCTCAATACTCAATATTCAATCATCAATCCTCAGTCCTCAAATCTCAATTCTGAATCCTCAATCCTGCATCCTCAATCCTCAGCCCTCAGTCCTCAACAATCAGTTGTCAATCCTCAATCCCCAATAGAATATCCTCAATCCACAGTTTTCAATACTCAATACTCAATCTGCAATCTTCAAATCTCTATCCAGAAACATCAATTCTCATCACTCAACCCTGAACGCTCAGTCCTCAATGTTCAATCCTCAATACTCAATTCTCAATCTTCAATCGTGAATACTGAATCTTCAATCCTCAATCCTCAATCCTCAATCCTCAATCCTCAATCCTCAATCCTCAATCCTCAGTAATCAATCCTCAACCGTCAATACTCAATCGTCAATCCTCAGTCCTCAATCCTCAATCCTCAATCCTCAATCCTCGTTCCTCAAACATCAATCCTCAACACTCAGTACTCACCCTCAATTCTCAATTCTCAATCCTCAATCCTCAATCCTCAATCCTCAATCTTCAGTCCTCAATAAACAATCTCCAATCCCAGATCCTCAATCCCCGATCCTCAATCCTTAATCCTCAATATTCAATCCTCAGACATCAAACATCAATACTCAAACCTCAGACCTCGTCCTCAATCCACAACACTCAATCCTCAATCCTCAATCATCAATCACTAACATTCAATCTTCAATCCTCAATACTCAATCCTCAATCCTCAACACGCAATCCTCAATGTTCAATCCTCAATACCCAATCCTCAGTCTTCAATCCTCAATCCTCAATCCTCAATCCTCAATCCTCAATCCTCAGACCTCAAACCTCAATCCTGAATCCTCAATCCTGAATCCTCAATCTTCAGCCCTGAGTCCTCAACAATCAGTTGCCAATCCTGAATCCTCAATACAATATCCTCAATTCACAGTTTTCAATACTCAATACTCAATCTGCAATCTTCAGATCTCTATCCACAAACAACAATTCTCATCACTCAACCCTCAATACTCAGTCCCCAATCCTCAATCATCAACCCTAAATCCTCAACCCTCAATCCTCAATCTTAATCTTCAATCCTCAACCCTCAATCTTCAATCTTCAATCCTCAATCCTCAATCGTCAATCCTCAATCCTCAATCTTCAATCCTCAATAGCCAATCTTCAATCCTCAATCCTCAATCCTCAATCCTCAATCCTCAATCCTCAATCCTCAATCCTCAATCTTTATTCATCAATATTCAACCTTCAATCCTCAATCCTCAATCCTCAATCCTCAATGTTCAATCCTCAACAGCCAATCCTCAATCTTCAATCCTCAATTCCCAATCCTCAATCTTCAATCCTCAATCCTCAATCCTCAATTCTCAATCCTCAATCCTCAATCCTCAGACCTCAACCATAAATATTCAACCCTCAGTCCTCGTCCGCAATCCACAACCCTCAATCCTCAATCCTCAATCCTCAATCCTCAATCTTCAATCCTCAATCCTCAATCCTCAATCCTCAATCCTCAATCCTCAATCCTCAAGTCTCAATCTTCAATCCTCAATACTCAACCTTCAATCCTCAATACTCAATCCTCAATCCTCAATCCTCAATCCTCAATATTCAATCCTCAATACTCAATATTCAATCCTCAATCCTCAATACTCAATCCCCAATCCTCACTCTTCAATCCTCATTCTTCAATCCTCAACACCCAATCCTCAATCTTCAATCTTCAATCCTCAATCCTCAGTTCGCAATCCTCAATCCTCAATCCTCAGACCTCAGGCATCAACACTCAACCCTCAGTCCTCGTTCTCAATCCACAACCCTCAATCCTCAATCCTCAATGTTCAATCCTCAACAGCCAATCCTCAATCTTCAATCCTCAATCCTCAATCCTCAATTCTCAATCCTCAATCCTCAATCCTCAGTCCTCTCTCCTCAAACCTCAATCCTGAATCCTCAATCCAGAATCCTCAAGCTTCAGCCCTCAGTCCTCAACAATCAGTTGTCAATCCTCAATCCTCAATAGAATATCATCAATTCACAGTTTTCAATACTCAATACTCAATCTGCAATCTTCAAATCTCTATCCACAAACATCAATTCTCATCATTCAACCCTCAACATTCAGTCCCCAGTCCTCAATTTTCAATCCTCAATCCTCAATCCTCAATCCACAATCCTCAACCTTCAATCCTCAATACTCAATCTTCAATCCTCAATCCTCAATACTCAATCCTCAATTCTCAATCCCCGATCGTCAATCTTCAATCCTCAATTCTCAATCTTCAATCCTCAATCCTCAATCCTCAATCCTCAATCCTCATTCTTCAATCCTCAATACCCAATCCTCAGAATTCAACCCTCAATCCTCAATCCTCAATTCTCAATCCTCAATCCTCAGTCCTCGGTCCTCAATCTTCAATCCTCAACCCTCAGCCCTCATCCTCAATCCTCAATCCTCAATCCTCATTTCTCAATCTTCAATCCTCAATACTCAATCTTCAATCCTCAATGTTCAGTCCTCAAATTTCAATTCTGAATCCTCAATCCGGAACCCACAATCTTCAGCCCTCAGTCCTCAACAATCAGTTGTCAATCCTCAATCCTCAATAGAATATACTCAATTCACAGTTTTCAATACTCAATACTCAATCTGCAATCTTCAAATCTCTATCCACAAACATCAATTCTCATCACTCAACCCTCAACACTCAGTCCTCAATGTTCAATCCTCAATCCTCAATTCTCAATCTTCAATCCTCAATACTGAACCTTCAATCCTCAATCCTCAATCCTCAGTCCTCAATCCTCAATCCTCAATCTTAATCTTCAATCCTCAGTACTCAATCTTCAATCCTCAATCCTCAATCCTCAATCCTCAATCCTCAACCTTCAATCCTCAATACTCAATCTTCAATCCTCAGTCGTCAATCCTCAGTCCTCAATCCTCAATCCTCAATCTTCAATCTTCAGTACTCAATCTTCAATCCTCAATCCTGAATCCTCAATCCTCAATCCTCAATCTTCAATCATCAATACTCAATCTTCAATCCTCAATCCTCAATCCTCTATCCTCAATCCTCAATCCTCAATACTCAATCGTCAATCTTCAATCCTCAATACTCAATCCCCAATCCTCAATCCTCTGTCCTCAATCCTCAATGCTCAATCTTCAATCCTCAATACCCAATCCTCAATCTTAAATCCTCAATCCTCAATTTGCAATCCTCAATCCTCAATCCTCAGGCCTCAAGTATCAATACTCAACCCTCAGTCCTCGTCCTCAATCCACGACCTTCAATCCTCAATCCTCAATCGTCATTCATCAATATTCAACCTTCAATTCTCAATCCTCAATCCTCAATCCTCAATCCTCAATCCTCAATGTTCAATCATCAATACCCGATCCTCAGTCTTCAATCCTCAATCCTCAATCCTCAATCCTCAATCCTCAATCATCAATCCTCAGTCCTCAAACCTCAATCCTGAATCCTCAATCCTGAATCCTCAATCTTCAGCCCTCAGCCCTCAACAGTCAGTGGTCCATCCTCAATCCTCAATAGAATACCATGATTTCACAGTTTTCAATACTCAATACTCAACCTGCAATCTTCAAATCTCTATCCACAAACATCAATTCTCATCACTTAACCCTCAACAATCAGTCCCCAATCCACAATATTCAAGCCTCAATCCTCAATCCTCAATCCACAATCCTCAACCTTCAATCCTCAATACTCAATCTTCAATCGTCAATCCTCAATACTCAATCCTCAATCCTCAATCCTCAATCCTCAATCTTCATTCCTCAATACTCAATCTTCAATCCTCAATCCTCAATCCTCAATCCTCAATCCTCAATATTCAATCCTCAATACTCAATATTCAATCCTCAATCCTCAATACTCAATCCCCAATCTTCATTCTTCAATCCTCATTCTTCATTCCTCAATACCCAATCCTCAATCTTCAATCCTCAATCCTCAATCCTCAGTTCGCAATCCTCAATCCTCAATCCTCAGACCTCAGGCATCAACACTCAACCCTCAGTCCTCGTTCTCAATCCACAACCCTCAATCCTCAATCCTCAATCTTCATTCATCAATATTCAACCTTCAATCCTCAATCCTCAATCCTCAATCCTCAATCCTCAATGTTCAATCCTCAACAGCCAATCCTGAATCTTCAATCCTCAATCCTCAATCCTCAATTCTCAATCCTCAATCCTCAACCCTCAGTCCTCTCTCCTCAAACCTCAATCCTGAATCCTCAATCCAGAGTCCTCAAGCTTCAGCCCTCAGTCCTCAACAATCAGTTGTCAATCCTCAATCCTCAATCGAATATCATCAATTCACAGTTTTCAATACTCAATACTCAATCTGCAATCTTCAAATCTCTATCCACAAACATCAGTTCTCATCATTCAACCCTCAACACTCAGTCCCCAATCCTCAATTTTCAATCCTCAATCCTCAATCCTCAATCCACAATCCTCAACCTTCAATCCTCAATACTCAATCTTCAATCCTCAATCCTCAATACTCAATCCTCAATTCTCAATCCTCGATCGTCAATCTTCAATCCTCAATCCTCAATCCTCAATCCTCAATCCTTATTCTTCAATCCTCAATACCCAATCCTCAATCTTCAATCCTCAATCCTCAATCCTCAATCCTCAATCCTCATTCTTCAATCCTCAATACCCAATCCTCAATCTTCAATCCTTAATCCTCAATCCTCAATTCTCAACCCTCAATCCTCAGTCCACAGTCATCAAACCTCAATCCTCAAACCTCAGCCCTCATTATCAATCCTCAATCCTCAATCCTCAATCCTTAATCTTCAACCCTCAATACTCAATATTCAATCCTCAATCCTCAGTCCTCAAATCTCAATTCTGAATCCTCAATCCTGCATCCTCAATCCTCAGCCCTCAGTCCTCAACAATCAGTTGTCAATCCTCAATCCCCAATAGAATATCCTCAATCCACAGTTTTCAATACTCAATACTCAATCTGCAATCTTCAAATCTCTATCCAGAAACATCAATTCTCATCACTCAACCCTGAACGCTCAGTCCTCAATGTTCAATCCTCAATACTCAATTCTCAATCTTCAATCGTCAATACTGAATCTTCAATCCTCAATCCTCAATCCTCAATCCTCAATCCTCAATCCTCAGTCCTCAGTAATCAATCCTCAACCTTCAATACTCAATCGTCAATCCTCAGTCCTCAATCCTCAATCCTCAATCCTCAATCCTCAATTCTCAATCTTCAATCCTCAATACTCAATCTTCAATCCTCAATGCTCAGTCCTCAAATTTCAATTCTGAATCCTCAATCCGGAACCCTCAATCTTCAGCCCTCAGTCCTCAACAATCAGTTGTCAATCCTCAATCCTCAATAGAATATACTCAATTCACAGTTTTCAATACTCAATACTCAATCTGCAATGTTCAAATCTCTATCCAGAAACATCAATTCTCATCACTCAACCCTGAACGCTCAGTCCTCAATGTTCAATCCTCAATCCTCAATTCTCAATCTTCAATCGTCAATACTGAATCTTCAATCCTCAATCCTCAATCCTCAATCCTCAATCCTCAATCCTCAATCCTCAGTCCTCAGTAATCAATCCTCAACCGTCAATACTCAATCGTCAATCCTCAGTCCTCAATCCTCAATCCTCAATCCTCGTTCCTCAAACATCAATCCTCAACACTCAGTACTCACCCTCAATTCTCAATTCTCAATCCTCAATCCTCAATCCTCAATCTTCAGTCCTCAATAAACAATCTCCAATCCCAGATCCTCAATCCCCGATCCTCAATCCTTAATCCTCAATATTCAATCCTCAGACATCAAGCATCAATACTCAACCCTCAGACCTCGTCCTCAATCCACAACACTCAATCCTCAATCCTCAACCATCAATCATTAACATTCAATCTTCAATCCTCAATACTCAATCCTCAATCCTAAACACGCAATCCTCAATGTTCAATCCTCAATACCCAATCCTCAGTCTTCAATCCTCAATCCTCAATCCTCAATCCTCAATCCTCAATCCTCAATCCTCAATCTTTATTCATCAATATTCAACCTTCAAACCTCAATCCTCAATCCTCAATCCTCAATCCTCAATGTTCAATCCTCAACAGCCAATCCTCAATCTTCAATCCTCAATCCTCAATCCTCAATTCTCAGTCCTCAATCCTCAATCCTCAGTCCTCTCTCCTCAAACCTCAATCCTGAATCCTCAATCCAGAATCCACAAGCTTCAGCCCTCAGTCCTCAACAATCAGTTGTCAATCCTCAATCCTCAATAGAATATCATCAGTTCACAGTATTCAATACTCAATACTCAATCTGCAATCTTCAAATCTCTATCCACAAACATCAATTCTCATCATTCAACCCTCAACATTCAGTCCCCAATCCTCAACTTTCAATCCTCAATCCTCAATCCTCAATCCACAATCCTCAACCGTCAATCCTCAATACTCAATCTTCAATCCTCAATCCTCAATACTCAATCCTCAATTCTCAATCCTCGATCGTCAATCTTCAATCCTCAATTCTCAATCTTCAATCCTCAATCCTCAATCCTCAATCCTCAATCCTCAATCCTCATTCTTCAATCCTCAATACCCAATCCTCAGTCTTCAAACCCTCAATCCTCAATCCTCAATTCTCAATCCTCAATCCTCAGTCCTCGGTCCTCAAACCTCAATCCTCAACCCTCAGACCTCATCCTCAATCCTCAATCCTCAATCCTCAATTCTCAATCTTCAATCCTCAATACTCAATTTTCAATCCTCAATGCTCAGTCCTCAAATTTCAATTCTGAATCATCAAACCGGAACCCTCAATCTTCAGCCCTCAGTCCTCAACAATCAGTTGTCAATCCTCAATCCTCAATAGAATATACTCAGTTCACAGTTTTCAATACTCAATACTCAATCTGCAATCTTCAAATCTCTATCCACAAACATCAATTCTCATCACTCAACCCTCAACACTCAGTCCTCAATGTTCAATCCTCAATCCTCAATTCTCAATCTTCAATCCTCAATACTGAACCTTCCATCCTCAATCCTCAATCCTCAGTCCCCAATCCTCAACCCTCAATCTTAATCTTCAATCCTCAGTACTCAATCTTCAATCCTCAATACTCAATCCTCAATCCTCAATCCTCAATCTTCAATCCTCAATACTCAATCTTCAATCCTCAATCGTCAATCCTCAATCCTCAATCCTCAATCCTCAATCTTCAATCTTCAGTACTCAATCTTCAATCCTCCATCCTGAATCCTCAATCCTCAATCCTCAACCTTCAATCCTCAATACTCAATCTTCAATCCTCAATCCTCAATCCTCTATCCTCAATCCTCAATCCTCAATCCTCAATCGTCAATCCTCAATCCTCAATACTCAATCTCCAATCCTCAATCCTCTGTACTCAATCCTCAATGCTCAATCTTCAATCCTCAATACCCAATCCTTAATCTTAAATCCTCAATCCTCAATTCGCAATCCTCAATCCTCAATCCTCAGGCCTCAAGTATCAATACTCAGCCCTCAGTCCTCGTCCTCAATCCACGACCTTCAATCCTCAATCCTCAATCGTCATTCATCAATATTCAAACTTCAATCCTCAATCCTCAATCCTCAATCCTCAATCCTCAATCCTCAATGTTCAATCATCAATACCCGATCCTCAGTCTTCAATCCTCAATCCTCAATACTCAATCTTCAATCCTCAATCCTCAATCCTCTATCCTCAATCCTCAATCCTCAATACCCAATCCTCAGAATTCAACCCTCAATCCTCAATCCTCAATTCTCAATCCTCAATCCTCAGTCCTCGGTCCTCAAACCTCAATCCTCAACCCTCAGCCCTCATCCTCAATCCTCAATCCTCAATCCTCATTTGTCAATCTTCAATCCTCAATACTCAATCTTCAATCCTCAATGCTCAGTCCTCAAATTTCAATTCTGAATCCTCAATCCGGAACCCACAATCTTCAGCCCTCAGTCCTCAACAATCAGTTGTCAATCCTCAATCCTCAATAGAATATACTCAATTCACAGTTTTCAATACTCAATACTCAATCTGCAATCTTCAAATCTCTATCCACAAACATCAATTCTCAACACTCAACCCTCAACACTCAGTCCTCAATGTTCAATCCTCAATCCTCAATTCTCAATCTTCAATCCTCAATACTGAACCTTCAATCCTCAATCCTCAATCCTCAGTCCTCAATCCTCAACCCTCAAACTTAATCTTCAATCCCCAGTACTCAATCTTCAATCCTCAATCCTCAATCCTCAATCCTCAATCTTCAATCCTCAATCCTGAATCCTCAATCCTCAATCATCAATCTTCAATCCTCAATACTCAATCTTCAATCCTCAATCCTCAATCCTCTATCCTCAATACTCAATCCTCAATCCTCAATCGTCAATCTTCAATCCTCAATACTCAATCTCCAATCCTCAATCCTCTGTCCTCAATCCTCAATGCTCAATCTTCAATCCTCAATACCCAATCCTCAATCTTAAATCCTCAATCCTCAATTCGGAATCCTCAATCCTCAATCCTCAGGCCTCAAGTATCAATACTCAACCCTCAGTCCTCGTCCTCAATCCACGACCTTCAATCCTCAATCCTCAATCGTCATTCATCAATATTCAACCTTCAATTCTCAATCCTCAATCCTCAATCCTCAATCCTCAATCCTCAATGATCAATCATCAATACCCGATCCTCAGTCTTCAATCCTCAATCCTCAATCCTCAATCCTCAATCCTCAATCATCAATCCTCAGTCCTCAAACCTCAATCCTGAATCCTCAATCCTGAATCCTCAATCTTCAGCCCTCAGCCCTCAACAGTCAGTGGTCCATCCTCAATCCTCAATAGAATACCATGATTTCACAGTTTTCAATACTCAATACTCAACCTGCAATCTTCAAATCTCTATCCACAAACATCAATTCTCATCACTTAACCCTCAACAATCAGTCCCCAATCCACAATATTCAAGCCTCAATCCTCAATCCTCAATCCACAATCCTCAACCTTCAATCCTCAATACTCAATCTTCAATCCTCAATCCCGAACCCTCAATCCTCAATTCGCAATCCTCAATAGTCGATCTTCAATCCTCAATACTCAATATTCAAACCTCAATCCTCAATCCTCAATCCTCAATCATCATTCTTCAATCCTCAATACCCTATCCTCAATCTTCAATCCTCAATCCTCAATCCTCAATACCCAATCCTCAATCTTCAATCCTCAACCCTCAATCCTCAATTCTCAATCCTCAATCCTCAATCCTCAGACCTCAAACATAAATATTCAACCCTCAGTCCTCGTCCTCAATCCTCAACCCTCAGTCCTCAACCCTCAATCCTCAATCCTCAATGTTCAATCGTCAATCCTCAATACTCAATCCTCAATCCTCTATCCTCAATCCTCAATCTTCATTCCTCAATACTCAATCTTCAATCCTCAATCCTCAATCCTCAATCCTCAATCCTCAATATTCAATCCTCAATACTCAATATTCAATCCTCAATCCTCAATACTCAATCCCCAATCTTCATTCTTCAATCCTCATTCTTCATTCCTCAATACCCAATCCTCAATCTTCAATCCTCAATCCTCAATCCTCAGTTCGCAATCCTCAATCCTCAATCCTCAGACCTCAGGCATCAACACTCAACCCTCAGTCCTCGTTCTCAATCCACAACCATCAATCCTCAATCCTCAATCTTCATTCATCAATATTCAACCTTCAATCCTCAATCCTCAATCCTCAATCCTCAATCCTCAATGTTCAATCCTCAACAGCCAATCCTCAATCTTCAATCCTCAATCCTTAATCCTCAATTCTCAATCCTCAATCCTCAACCCTCAGTCCTCTCTCATCAAACCTCAATCCTGAATCCTCAATCCAGAATCCTCAAGCTTCAGCCCTCAGTCCTCAACAATCAGTTGTCAATCCTCAATCCTCAATAGAATATACTCAATTCACAGTTTTCAATACTCAATACTCAATCTGCAATCTTCAAACCTCTATCCACAAACATCAATTCTCATCACTCAACCCTCAACACTCAGTCCTCAATGTTCAATCCTCAATCCTCAATTCTCAATCTTCAATCCTCAATACTGAACCTTCAATCCTCAATCCTCAATCCTCAGTCCTCAATCCTCAATACTCAATCCTCAATTCTCAATCCTCGATCGTCAATTTTCAATCCTCAATCCTCAATCCTCAATCCTCAATCCTCATTCTTCAATCCTCAATACCCAATCCTCAATCTTCAATCCTCAGTCCTCAATCCTCAATCCTCAATCCTCATTCTTCAATCCTCAATACCCAATCCTCAATCTTCAATCCTTAATCCTCAATCCTCAATTCTCAACCCTCAATCCTCAGTCCACAGTCATCAAACCTCAATCCTCAAACCTCAGCCCTCATTATCAATCCTCAATCCTCAATCCTCAATCCTTAATCTTCAATCCTCAATACTCAATATTCAATCCTCAATTCTCAGTCCTCAAATCTCAATTCTGAATCCTCAATCCTGCATCCTCAATCCTCAGCCCTCAGTCCTCAACAATCAGTTGTCAATCCTCAATCCCCAATAGAATATCCTCAATCCACAGTTTTCAATACTCAATACTCAATCTGCAATCTTCAAATCTCTATCCAGAAACATCAATTCTCATCACTCAACCCTGAACGCTCAGTCCTCAATGTTCAATCCTCAATCCTCAATTCTCAATCTTCAATCCTCAATACTGAACCTTCCATCCTCAATCCTCAATCCTCAGTCCCCAATCCTCAATCCTCAATCTTAATCTTCAATCCTCAGTACTCAATCTTCAATCCTCAATACTCAATCCTCAATCCTCAATCCTCAATCTTCAATCCTCAATACTCAATCTTCAATCCTCAATCGTCAATCCTCAATCCTCAATCCTCAATCCTCAATCTTCAATCTTCAGTACTCAATCTTCAATCCTCCATCCTGAATCCTCAATCCTCAATCCTCAATCTTCAATCCTCAATACTCAATCTTCAATCCTCAATCCTCAATCCTCTATCCTCAATACTCAATCCTCAATCCTCAATCGTCAATCTTCAATCCTCAATACTCAATCTCCAATCCTCAATCCTCTGTCCTCAATCCTCAATGCTCAATCTTCAATCCTCAATACCCAATCCTCAATCTTAAATCCTCAATCCTCAATTCGCAATCCTCAATCCTCAAGCCTCAGGCCGCAAGTATCAATACTCAACCCTCAGTCCTCGTCCTCAATCCACGACCTTCAATCCTCAATCCTCAATCGTCATTCATCAATATTCAACCTTCAATTCTCAATCCTCAATCCTCAATCCTCAATCCTCAATCCTCAATGTTCAATCATCAATACCCGATCCTCAGTCTTCAATCCTCAATCCTCAATCCTCAATCCTCAATCCTCAATCATCAATCCTCAGTCCTCAAACCTCAATCCTGAATCCTCAATCCTGAATCCTCAATCTTCAGCCCTCAGCCCTCAACAGTCAGTGGTCCATCCTCAATCCTCAATAGAATACCATGATTTCACAGTTTTCAATACTCAATACTCAACCTGCAATCTTCAAATCTCTATCCACAAACATCAATTCTCATCACTTAACCCTCAACAATCAGTCCCCAATCCACAATATTCAAGACTCAATCCTCAATCCTCAATCCACAATCCTCAACCTTCAATCCTCAATACTCAATCTTCAATCCTCAATCCCGAACCCTCAATCCTCAATTCGCAATCCTCAATAGTCGATCTTCAATCCTCAATACTCAATATTCAAACCTCAATACTCAATCCTCAATCCTCAATCATCATTCTTCAATCCTCAATACCCTATCCTCAATCTTCAATCCTCAATCCTCAATCCTCAATACCCAATCCTCAATCTTCAATCCTCAACCCTCAATCCTCAATTCTCAATCCTCAATCCTCAATCCTCAATCCTCAATCCTCATTCTTCAATCCTCAATACCCAATCCTCAATCTTCAATCCTTAATCCTCAATCCTCAATTCTCAACCCTCAATCCTCAGTCCACAGTCATCAAACCTCAATCCTCAAACCTCAGCCCTCATTATCAATCCTCAATCCTCAATCCTCAATCCTTAATCTTCAATCCTCAATACTCAATATTCAATCCTCAATTCTCAGTCCTCAAATCTCAATTCTGAATCCTCAATCCTGCATCCTCAATCCTCAGCCCTCAGTCCTCAACAATCAGTTGTCAATCCTCAATCCCCAATAGAATATCCTCAATCCACAGTTTTCAATACTCAATACACAATCTGCAATCTTCAAATCTCTATCCAGAAACATCAATTCTCATCACTCAACCCTGAACGCTCAGTCCTCAATGTTCAATCCTCAATACTCAATTCTCAATCTTCAATCGTCAATACTGAATCTTCAATCCTCAATCCTCAATCCTCAATCCTCAATCGTCAATCCTCAATCCTCAGTAATCAATCCTCAACCTTCAATACTCAATCGTCAACCGTCAATACTCAATCGTCAATCCTCAGTCCTCAATCCTCAATCCTCAATCCTCGTTCCTCAAACATCAATCCTCAACACTCAGTACTCACCCTCAATTCTCAATTCTCAATCCTCAATCCTCAATCCTCAATCTTCAGTCCTCAATAAACAATCTCCAATCCCAGATCCTCAATCCCCGATCCTCAATCCTTAATCCTCAATATTCAATCCTCAGACGTCAAACATCAATACTCAACCCTCAGACCTCGTCCTCAATCCACAACACTCAATCCTCAATCCTCAATCATCAATCATTAACAGTCAACCTTCAATCCTCAATACTCAATCCTCAATCCTCAACACGCAATCCTCAATGTTCAATCCTCAATACCCAATCCTCAGTCTTCAATCCTCAATCCTCAATCCTCAATCCTCAATCCTCAATCCTCAATCCTCAATCCTCAGACCTCAAACCTCAATCCTGAATCCTCAATCCTGAATCCTCAATCTTCAGCCCTGAGTCCTCAACAATCAGTTGCCAATCCTGATTCCTCAATACAATATCCTCAATTCACAGTTTTCAATACTCAATACTCAATCTGCAATCTTCAGATCTCTATCCACAAACATCAATTCTCATCACTCAACCCTCAATACTCAGTCCCCAATCCTCAATCATCAACCCTAAATCCTCAACCCTCAATCCTCAATCTTAATCTTCAATCCTCAACCCTCAATCTTCAATCCTCAATCCTCAATCCTCAATCGTCAATCCTCAATTCTCAATCTTCAATCCTCAATACTCAATCTTCAATCCTCAATGCTCAGTCCTCAAATTTCAATTCTGAATCCTCAATCCGGAACCCTCAATCTTCAGCCCTCAGTCCTCAACAATCAGTTGTCAATCCTCAATCCTCAATAGGATATACTCAATTCACAGTTTTCAATACTCAATACTCAATCTGCAATGTTCAAATCTCTATCCAGAAACATCAAATCTCATCACTCAACCCTGAACGCTCAGTCCTCAATGTTCAATCCTCAATCCTCAATTCTCAATCTTCAATCGTCAATACTGAATCTTCAACCCTCAATCCTCAATCCTCAATCCTCAATCCTCAATCATCAATCCTCAATCCTCAGTAATCAATCCCCAACCGTCAATACTCAATCGTCAATCCTCAGTCCTCAATCCTCAATCCTCAATCCTCGTTCCTCAAACATCAATCCTCAACACTCAGTACTCACCCTCAATTCTCAATTCTCAATCCTCAATCCTCAATCCTCAATCTTCAGTCCCCAATAAACAATCTCCAATCCCAGATCCTCAATCCCCGATCCTCAATCCTTAATCCTCAATATTCAATCCTCAGACATCAAACATCAATGCTCAACCCTCAGACCTCGTCCTCAATCCACAACACTCAATACTCAATCCTCAATCATCAATCATTAACAGTCAACCTTCAATCCTCAATACTCAATCCTCAATCCTCAACACGCAATCCTCAATGTTCAATCCTCAATACCCAATCCTCAGTCTTCGATCCTCAATCCTCAATCCTCAATCCTCAATCCTCAATCCTCAGACCTCAAACCTCAATCCTGAATCCTCAATCCTGAATCCTCAATCTTCAGCCCTGAGTCCTCAACAATCAGTTGCCAATCCTGAATCCTCAATACAATATCCTCAATTCACAGTTTTCAATACTCAATACTCAATCTGCAATCTTCAGATCTCTATCCACAAACATCAATTCTCATCACTCAACCCTCAATACTCAGTCCCCAATCCTCAATCATCAACCCTAAATCCTCAACCCTCAATCCTCAATCTTAATCTTCAATCCTCAATCCTCAATCATCATTCTTCAATCCTCAATACCCTATCCTCAATCTTCAATCCTCAATCCTCAATCCTCAATACCCAATCCTCAATCTTCAATCCTCAACCCTCAATCCTCAATTCTCAATCCTCAATCCTCAATCCTCAGACCTCAAACATAAATATTCAACCCTCAGTCCTCGTCCTCAATCCTCAACCCTCAATCCTCAATCCTCAATCTTCAATCGTCAATCCTCAATACTCAATCCTCAATCCTCAATCCTCAATCCTCAATCTTCATTCCTCAATACTCAATCTTCAACCCTCAATCCTCAATCCTCAATCCTCAATCCTCAATATTCAATCCTCAATACTCAATATTCAATCCTCAATCCTCAATACTCAATCCCCAATCTTCATTCTTCAATCCGCATTCTTCATTCCTCAATACCCAATCCTCAATCTTCAATCCTCAATCCTCAATCCTCAGTACGCAATCCTCAATCCTCAATCCTCAGACCTCAGGCATCAACACTCAACCCTCAGTCCTCGTTCTCAATCCACAACCCTCAATCCTCAATCCTCAATCTTCATTCATCAATATTCAACCTTCAATCCTCAATCCTCAATCCTCAATCCTCAATCCTCAATGTTCAATCCTCAACAGCCAATCCTCAATCTTCAATCCTCAATCCTCAATCCTCAATTCTCAATCCACAATCCTCAACCCTCAGTCCTCTCTCCTCAAACCTCAATCCTGAATCCTCAATCCAGAATCCTCAAGCTTCAGCCCTCAGTCCTCAACAATCAGTTGTCAATCCTCAATCCTCAATAGAATATACTCAATTCACAGTTTTCAATACTCAATACTCAATCTGCAATGTTCAAATCTCTATCCAGAAACATCAATTCTCATCACTCAACCCTGAACGCTCAGTCCTCAATGTTCAATCCTCAATCCTCAATTCTCAATCTTCAATCGTCAATACTGAATCTTCAATCCTCAATCCTCAATCCTCAATCCTCAATCCTCAATCCTCAATCCTCAATCCTCAGTAATCAATCCTCAACCGTCAATACTCAATCGTCAATCCTCAGTCCTCAATCCTCAATCCTCAATCCTCGTTCCTCAAACATCAATCCTCAACACTCAGTACTCACCCTCAATTCTCAATTCTCAATCCTCAATCCTCAATCCTCAATCTTCAGTCCTCAATAAACAATCTCCAATCCCAGATCCTCAATCCCCGATCCTCAATCCTTAATCCTCAATATTCAATCCTCAGTCATCAAACATCAATACTCAACCCTCAGAACTCGTCCTCAATCCTCAATCATCAATCATTAACAGTCAACCTTCAATCCTCAATACTCAATCCTCAATCCTCAACACGCAATCCTCAATGTTCAATCCTCAATACCCAATCCTCAGTCTTCAAACCTCAATCCTCAATCCTCAATCCTCAATCCTCAATCCTCAGACCTCAAACCTCAATCCTGAATCCTCAATCCTGAATCCTCAATCTTCAGCCCTGAGTCCTCAACAATCAGTTGCCAATCCTGAATCCTCAATACAATATCCTCAATTCACAGTTTTCAATACTCAATACTCAATCTGCAATCTTCAGATCTCTATCCACAAACATCAATTCTCATCACTCAACCCTCAATACTCAGTCCCCAATCCTCAATCATCAACCCTAAATCCTCAATCCTCAATCCACAATCCTCAACATTCAATCCTCAATACTCAATCTTCAATCCTCAATCCTCAATACTCAATCCTCAATTCTCAATCCTCGATCGTCAATCTTCAATCCTCAATTCTCAATCTTCAATCCTCAATCCTCAATCCTCAATCCTCAATCCTCATTCTTCAATCCTCAATAACCAATCCTCAGTCTTCAAACCCTCAATCCTCAATCCTCAATTCTCAATCCTCAATCCTCAGTCCTCGGTCCTCAAACCTCAATCCTCAATCCTCAGCCCTCATCCTCAATCCTCAATCCTCAATCCTCAATTCTCAATCTTCAATCCTCAATACTCAATCTTCAATCCTCAATGCTCAGTCCTCAAATTTCAATTCTGAATCCTCAAACCGGAACCCTCAATCTTCAGCCCTCAGTCCTCAACAATCAGTTGTCAATCCTCAATCCTCAATAGAATATACTCAGTTCACAGCTTTCAATACTCAATACTCAATCTGCAATCTTCAAATCTCTATCCACAAACATCAATTCTCATCACTCAACCCTCAACACTCAGTCCTCAATGTTCAATCCTCAATCCTCAATTCTCAATCTTCAATCCTCAATACTGAACCTTCAATCCTCAATCCTCAAACCTCAGTCCTCAATCCTCAATCCTCAATCTTAATCTTCAATCCTCAGTACTCAATCTTCAATCCTCAATCCTCAATCCTCAATCCTCAATCCTCAAT
The DNA here is from genome assembly GCF_051401765.1 of Calliopsis andreniformis. Lineage (NCBI taxonomy): Eukaryota > Metazoa > Arthropoda > Insecta > Hymenoptera > Andrenidae > Calliopsis > Calliopsis andreniformis. The sequence goes on along the minus strand of NW_027480595.1, from coordinate 455,099 downwards.
CTTCAATCCTCAATACTCAATCTTCAATCCTCAATCGTCAATCCTCAATCCTCAATCCTCAATCCTCAATCCTCAATCTTCAATCTTCAGTACTCAATCTTCAATCCTCAATCCTGAATCCTCAATCCTCAATCCTCAATCTTCAATCCTCAATACTCAATCTTCAATCCTCAATCCTCAATCCTCTATCCTCAATCCTCAATCCTCAATCATCAATCGTCAATCCTCAATCCTCAATACTCAATCTCCAATCCTCAATCCTCTGTCCTCAATCCTCAATGCTCAATCTTCAATCCTCAATACCCAATCCTTAATCTTAAATCCTCAATCCTCAATTCGCAATCCTCAATCCTCAATCCTCAGGCCTCAAGTATCAATACTCAACCCTCAGTCCTCGTCCTGAATCCACGACCTTCAATCCTCAATCCTCAATCGTCATTCATCAATATTCAAACTTCAATCCTCAATCCTCAGTCCCCAATCCTCAATCATCAACCCTAAATCCTCAACCCTCAATCCTCAACCTTAATCTTCAATCCTCAAACCTCAATCTTCAATCCTCCATCCTCAATCCTCAATCGTCAATCCTCAATTCTCAATCTTCAATCCTCAATAGTCGATCTTCAATCCTCAATACTCAATATTCAATCCTCAATCCTCAATCCTCAATCCTCAATCATCATTCTTCAATCCTCAATACCCTATCCTCAATCTTCAATCCTCAATCCTCAATCCTCAATCCTCAATACCCAATCCTCAATCTTCAATCCTCAACCCTCAATCCTCAATTCTCAATCCTCAATCCTCAATCCTCAGACCTCAAACATAAATATTCAACCCTCAGTCCTCGTCCTCAATCCTCAACCCTCAATCCTCAACCCTCAATCGTCAATCCTCAATCCTCAATCTTCAATCTTCAGTACTCAATCTTCAATCCTCAATCCTGAATCCTCAATCCTCAATCCTCAATCCTCAATCTTCAATCCTCAATACTCAATCTTCAATCCTCAATCCTCAATCCTCTATCCTCAATCCTCAATCCTCAATCCTCAATCGTCAATCCTCAATCCTCAATACTCAATCTCCAATCCTCAATCCTCTGTCCTCAATCCTCAATGCTCAATCTTCAATCCTCAATACCCAATCCTTAATCTTAAATCCTCAATCCTCAATTCGCAATCCTCAATCCTCAATCCTCAGGCCTCAAGTATCAATACTCAACCCTCAGTCCTCGTCCTCAATCCACGACCTTCAATCCTCAATCCTCAATCGTCATTCATCAATATTCAAACTTCAATCCTCAATCCTCAGTCCTCAATCCTCAATCCTCAATCCTCAATGTTCAATCATCAATACCCGATCCTCAGTCTTCAATCCTCAATCCTCAATCCTCAATCCTCAATCCTCAATCCTCAATCCTGAATCCTCAATCTTCAGCCCTCAGTCCTCAACAGTCAGTGGTCCATCCTCAATCCTCAATAGAATACCATGATTTCACAGTTTTCAATACTCAATACTCAACCTGCAATCTTCAAATGTCTATCCACAAACATCAATTCTCATCACTTAACCCTCAACAATCAGTCCCCAATCCACAATATTCAAGCCTCAATCCTCAATCCTCAATCCACAATCCTCAACCTTCAATCCTCAATACTCAATCTTCAATCCTCAATCCCCAACCCTCAATCCTCAGTTCGCAATCCTCAATAGTCGATCTTCAATCCTCAATACTCAATATTCAATCCTCAATCCTCAATCCTCAATCCTCAATCATCATTCTTCAATCCTCAATACCCTATCCTCAATCTTCAATCCTCAATCCTCAATCCTCAATACCCAATCCTCAATCTTCAATCCTCAACCCTCAATCCTCAATTCTCAATCCTCAATCCTCAATCCTCAGACCTCAAACATAAATATTCAACCCTCAGTCCTCGTCCTCAATCCTCAACCCTCAATCCTCAACCCTCAATCCTCAATCCTCAATCTTCAATCGTCAATCCTCAATACTCAATCCTCAATCCTCAATCCTCAATCCTCAATCTTCATTCCTCAATACTCAATCTTCAACCCTCAATCCTCAATCCTCAATCCTCAATCCTCAATATTCAATCCTCAATACTCAATATTCAATCCTCAATCCTCAATACTCAATCCCCAATCTTCATTCTTCAATCCGCATTCTTCATTCCTCAATACCCAATCCTCAATCTTCAATCCTCAATCCTCAATCCTCAGTACGCAATCCTCAATCCTCAATCCTCAGACCTCAGGCATCAACACTCAACCCTCAGTCCTCGTTCTCAATCCACAACCCTCAATCCTCAATCCTCAATCTTCATTCATCAATATTCAACCTTCAATCCTCAATCCTCAATCCTCAATCCTCAATCCTCAATGTTCAATCCTCAACAGCCAATCCTCAATCTTCAATCCTCAATCCTCAATCCTCAATTCTCAATCCACAATCCTCAACCCTCAGTCCTCTCTCCTCAAACCTCAATCCTGAATCCTCAATCCAGAATCCTCAAGCTTCAGCCCTCAGTCCTCAACAATCAGTTGTCAATCCTCAATCCTCAATAGAATATCATCAATTCACAGTTTGCAATACTCAATACTCAATCTGCAATCTTCAAATCTCTATCCACAAACATCAATTCTCATCATTCAACCCTCAACACTCAGTCCCCAATCCTCAATTTTCAATCCTCAATCCTCAATCCTCAATCCACAATCCTCAACCTTCAATCCTCAATACTCAATCTTCAATCCTCAATCCTGAATACTCAATCCTCAATTCTCAATCCTCGATCGTCAATCTTCAATCCTCAATCCTCAATCCTCAATCCTCAATCCTCATTCTTCAATCCTCAATACCCAATCCTCAATCTTCAATCCTCAATCCTCAATCCTCAATCCTCAATCCTCATTCTTCAATCCTCAATACCCAATCCTCAATCTTCAACCCTTAATCCTCAATCCTCAATTCTCAACCCTCAATCCTCAGTCCACAGTCATCAAACCTCAATCCTCAAACCTCAGCCCTCATTATCAATCCTCAATCCTCAATCCTCAATCCTTAATCTTCAATCCTCAATACTCAATATTCAATCCTCAATCCTCAGTCCTCAAATCTCAATTCTGAATCCTCAATCCTGCATCCTCAATCCTCAGCCCTCAGTCCTCAACAATCAGTTGTCAATCCTCAATCCCCAATAGAATATCCTCAATCCACAGTTTTCAATACTCAATACTCAATCTGCAATCTTCAAATCTCTATCCAGAAACATCAATTCTCATCACTCAACCCTGAACGCTCAGTCCTCAATGTTCAATCCTCAATACTCAATTCTCAATCTTCAATCGTGAATACTGAATCTTCAATCCTCAATCCTCAATCCTCAATCCTCAATCCTCAATCCTCAATCCTCAGTAATCAATCCTCAACCTTCAATACTCAATCGTCAATCCTCAGTCCTCAATCCTCAATCCTCAATCCTCAATCCTCAATTCTCAATCGTCAATCCTCAATACTCAATCTTCAATCCTCAATGCTCAGTCCTCAAATTTCAATTCTGAATCCTCAATCCGGAACCCTCAATCTTCAGCCCTCAGTCCTCAACAATCAGTTGTCAATCCTCAATCCTCAATAGAATATACTCAATTCACAGTTTTCAATACTCAATACTCAATCTGCAATGTTCAAATCTCTATCCAGAAACATCAATTCTCATCACTCAACCCTGAACGCTCAGTCCTCAATGTTCAATCCTCAATCCTCAATTCTCAATCTTCAATCGTCAATACTGAATCTTCAATCCTCAATCCTCAATCCTCAATCCTCAATCCTCAATCCTCAATCCTCAATCCTCAGTAATCAATCCTCAACCGTCAATACTCAATCGTCAATCCTCAATTCTCAATCTTCAATCCTCAATACTCAATCTTCAATCCTCAATGCTCAGTCCTCAAATTTCAATTCTGAATCCTCAATCCGGAACCATCAATCTTCAGCCCTCAGTCCTCAACAGTCAGTTGTCAATCCTCAATCCTCAATAGAATATACTCAATTCACAGTTTTCAATACTCAATACTCAATCTGCAATGTTCAAGTCTCTATCCAGAAACATCAATTCTCATCACTCAACCCTGAACGCTCAGTCCTCAATGTTCAATCCTCAATCCTCAATTCTCAATCTTCAATCGTCAATACTGAATCTTCAATCCTCAATCCTCAATCCTCAATCCTCAATCCTCAATCCTCAATCCTCAATCCTCAATCCTCAGTAATCAATCCTCAACCGTCAATACTCAATCGTCAATCCTCAGTCCTCAATCCTCAATCCTCAATCCTCGTTCCTCAAACATCAATCCTCAACACTCAGTACTCACCCTCAATTCTCAATTCTCAATCCTCAATCCTCAATCCTCAATCTTCAGTCCTCAATAAACAATCTCCAATCCCAGATCCTCAATCCCCGATCCTCAATCCTTAATCCTCAATATTCAATCCTCAGACATCAAACATCAATACTCAACCCTCAGACCTCGTCCTCAATCCTCAATCATCAATCATTAACAGTCAACCTTCAATCCTCAATACTCAATCCTCAATCCTCAACACGCAATCCTCAATGTTCAATCCTCAATACCCAATCCTCAGTCTTCAAACCTCAATCCTCAATCCTCAATCCTCAATCCTCAATCCTCAGACCTCAAACCTCAATCCTGAATCCTCAATCCTGAATCCTCAATCTTCAGCCCTGAGTCCTCAACAATCAGTTGCCAATCCTGAATCCTCAATACAATATCCTCAATTCACAGTTTTCAATACTCAATACTCAATCTGCAATCTTCAGATCTCTATCCACAAACATCAATTCTCATCACTCAACCCTCAATACTCAGTCCCCAATCCTCAATCATCAACCCTAAATCCTCAATCCTCAATCCACAATCCTCAACATTCAATCCTCAATACTCAATCTTCAATCCTCAATCCTCAATACTCAATCCTCAATTCTCAATCCTCGATCGTCAATCTTCAATCCTCAATTCTCAATCTTCAATCCTCAATCCTCAATCCTCAATCCTCAATCCTCATTCTTCAATCCTCAATAACCAATCCTCAGTCTTCAAACCCTCAATCCTCAATCCTCAATTCTCAATCCTCAATCCTCAGTCCTCGGTCCTCAAACCTCAATCCTCAATCCTCAGCCCTCATCCTCAATCCTCAATCCTCAATCCTCAATTCTCAATCTTCAATCCTCAATACTCAATCTTCAATCCTCAATGCTCAGTCCTCAAATTTCAATTCTGAATCCTCAAACCGGAACCCTCAATCTTCAGCCCTCAGTCCTCAACAGTCAGTTGTCAATCCTCAATCCTCAATAGAATATACTCAGTTCACAGCTTTCAATACTCAATACTCAATCTGCAATCTTCAAATCTCTATCCACAAACATCAATTCTCATCACTCAACCCTCAACACTCAGTCCTCAATGTTCAATCCTCAATCCTCAATTCTCAATCTTCAATCCTCAATACTGAACCTTCAATCCTCAATCCTCAAACCTCAGTCCTCAATCCTCAATCCTCAATCTTAATCTTCAATCCTCAGTACTCAATCTTCAATCCTCAATCCTCAATCCTCAATCCTCAATCCTCAATCTTCAATCCTCAATACTCAATCTTCAATCCTCAATCGTCAATCCTCAATCCTCAATCCTCAATCCTCAATCCTCAATCTTCAATCTTCAGTACTCAATCTTCAATCCTCAATCCTGAATCCTCAATCCTCAATCCTCAATCTTCAATCCTCAATACTCAATCTTCAATCCTCAATCCTCAATCCTCTATCCTCAATCCTCAATCCTCAATCATCAATCGTCAATCCTCAATCCTCAATACTCAATCTCCAATCCTCAATCCTCTGTCCTCAATCCTCAATGCTCAATCTTCAATCCTCAATACCCAATCCTTAATCTTAAATCCTCAATCCTCAATTCGCAATCCTCAATCCTCAATCCTCAGGCCTCAAGTATCAATACTCAACCCTCAGTCCTCGTCCTGAATCCACGACCTTCAATCCTCAATCCTCAATCGTCATTCATCAATATTCAAACTTCAATCCTCAATCCTCAGTCCCCAATCCTCAATCATCAACCCTAAATCCTCAACCCTCAATCCTCAACCTTAATCTTCAATCCTCAAACCTCAATCTTCAATCCTCCATCCTCAATCCTCAATCGTCAATCCTCAATTCTCAATCTTCAGTCCTCAATAGTCGATCTTCAATCCTCAATACTCAATATTCAATCCTCAATCCTCAATCCTCAATCATCATTCTTCAATCCTCAATACCCTATCCTCAATCTTCAATCCTCAATCCTCAATCCTCAATCCTCAATACCCAATCCTCAATCTTCAATCCTCAACCCTCAATCCTCAATTCTCAATCCTCAATCCTCAATCCTCAGACCTCAAACATAAATATTCAACCCTCAGTCCTCGTCCTCAATCCTCAACCCTCAATCCTCAACCCTCAATCGTCAATCCTCAATCTTCAATCGTCAATACTCAATACTCAATCCTCAATCCTCAATCCTCAATCCTCAATCTTCATTCCTCAATACTCAATCTTCAATCCTCAATCCTCAATCCTCAATCCTCAATCCTCAATATTCAATCCTCAATACTCAATATTCAATCCTCAATCCTTAATACTCAATCCCCAATCTTCATTCTTCAATCCTCATTCTTCATTCCTCAATACCCAATCCTCAATCTTCAATCCTCAATCCTCAATCCTCAGTACGCAATCCTCAATCCTCAATCCTCAGACCTCAGGCATCAACACTCAACCCTCAGTCCTCGTTCTCAATCCACAACCCTCAATCCTCAATCCTCAATCTTCATTCATCAATATTCAACCTTCAATCCTCAATCCTCAATCCTCAATCCTCAATCCTCAATGTTCAATCCTCAACAGCCAATCCTCAATCTTCAATCCTCAATCCTCAATCCTCAATTCTCAATCCTCAATCCTCAACCCTCAGTCCTCTCTCCTCAAACCTCAATCCTGAATCCTCAATCCAGAATCCTCAAGCTTCAGCCCTCAGTCCTCAACAATCAGTTGTCAATCCTCAATCCTCAATAGAATATCATCAATTCACAGTTTTCAATACTCAATACTCAATCTGCAATCTTCAAATCTCTATCCACAAACATCAATTCTCATCATTCAACCCTCAACACTCAGTCCCCAATCCTCAATTTTCAATCCTCAATCCTCAATCCTCAATCCACAATCCTCAACCTTCAATCCTCAATACTCAATCTTCAATCCTCAATCCTCAATACTCAATCCTCAATTCTCAATCCTCGATCGTCAATCTTCAATCCTCAATCCTCAATCCTCAATCCTCAATCCTCATTCTTCAATCCTCAATACCCAATCCTCAATCCTCAATCCTCAATCCTCAATCCTCAATCCTCAATCCTCAGTCCTCTCTCCTCAAACCTCAATCCTGAATCCTCAATCCAGAATCCACAAGCTTCAGCCCTCAGTCCTCAACAATCAGTTATCAATCCTCAATCCTCAATAGAATATCATCAATTCACAGTAGTCAATACTCAATACTCAATCTGCAATCTTCAAATCTCTATCCACAAACATCAATTCTCATCATTCAACCCTCAACATTCAGTCCCCAATCCTCAATTTTCAATCCTCAATCCTCAATCCTCAATCCACAATCCTCAACCTTCAATCCTCAATACTCAATCTTCAATCCTCAATCCTCAATACTCAATCCTCAATTCTCAATCCTCGATCGTCAATCTTCAATCCTCAATTCTCAATCGTCAATCCTCAGTCCTCAATCCTCAATCCTCAATCCTCATTCTTCAATCCACAATACCCAATCCTCAGTCTTCAAACCCTCAATCCTCAATCCTCAATTCTCAATCCTCAATCCTCAGTCCTCGGTCCTCAAACCTCAATCCTCAACCCTCAGCCCTCATCCTCAATCCTCAATCCTCAATCCTCAATTCTCGATCTTCAATCCTCAATACTCAATCTTCAACCCTCAATGCTCAGTCCTCAAATTTCAATTCTGAATCCTCAAACCGGAACCCTCAATCTTCAGCCCTCAGTCCTCAACAATCAGTTGTCAATCCTCAATCCTCAATCAAATATACTCAGTTCACAGTTTTCAATACTCAATACTCAATCTGCAATCTTCAAATCTCTATCCACAAACATCAATTCTCATCACTCAACCCTCAACACTCAGTCCTCAATGTTCAATCCTCAATCCTCAATTCTCAATCTTCAATCCTCAATACTGAACCTTCAATCCTCAATCCCCAATCCTCAGTCCTCAATCCTCAATCCTCAATCTTAATCTTCAATCCTCAGTACTCAATCTTCAATCCTCAATCCTCAATCCTCAATCCTCAATCCTCAATCTTCAATCCTCAATACTCAATCTTCAATCTTCAGTACTCAATCTTCAATCCTCAATCCTGAATCCTCAATCCTGAATCCTCAATCCTCAATCCTCAATCTTCAATCCTCAATACTCAATCTTCAATCCTCAATCCTCAATCCTCTATCCTCAATCCTATATCCTCAATCCTCAATCGTCAATCCTCAATCCTCAATACTCAATCTCCAATCCTCAATCCTCTGTCCTCAATCCTCAATGCTCAACCTTCAATCCTCAATACCCAATCCTTAATCTTAAATCCTCAATCCTCAATTCGCAATCCTCAGTCCTCAATCCTCAGGCCTCAAGTATCAATACTCAACCCTCAGTCCTCGTCCTCAATCCACGACCTTCAATCCTCAATCCTCAATCGTCATTCATCAATATTCAAACTTCAATCCTCAATCCTCAGTCCTCAATCCTCAATCCTCAATCCTCAATGTTCAATCATCAATACCCGATCCTCAGTCTTCAATCCTCAATCCTCAATCCTCAATCCTCAATCCTCAATCCTCAATCCTGAATCCTCAATCTTCAGCCCTCAGTCCTCAACAGTCAGTGGTCCATCCTCAATCCTCAATAGAATACCATGATTTCACAGTTTTCAATACTCAATACTCAACCTGCAATCTTCAAATGTCTATCCACAAACATCAATTCTCATCACTTAACCCTCAACAATCAGTCCCCAATCCACAATATTCAAGCCTCAATCCTCAATCCTCAATCCACAATCCTCAACCTTCAATCCTCAATACTCAATCTTCAATCCTCAATCCCCAACCCTCAATCCTCAATTCGCAATCCTCAATAGTCGATCTTCAATCCTCAATACTCAATATTCAATCCTCAATCCTCAATCCTCAATCCTCAATCATCATTCTTCAATCCTCAATACCCTATCCTCAATCTTCAATCCTCAATCCTCAATCCTCAATACCCAATCCTCAATCTTCAATCCTCAACCCTCAATCCTCAATTCTCAATCCTCAATCCTCAATCCTCAGACCTCAAACATAAATATTCAACCCTCAGTCCTCGTCCTCAATCCTCAACCCTCAATCCTCAACCCTCAATCCTCAATCCTCAATCTTCAATCGTCAATCCTCAATACTCAATCCTCAATCCTCAATCCTCAATACTCAATCTTCATTCCTCAATACTCAGTCTTCAATCCTCAATCCTCAATCCTCAATCCTCAATCCTCAATCCTCAATATTCAATCCTCAATACTCAATATTCAATCCTCAATCCTCAATACTCAATCCCCAATCTTCATTCTTCAATCCTCATTCTTCATTCCTCAATACCCAATCCTCAATCTTCAATCCTCAATCCTCAATCCTCAGTACGCAATCCTCAATCCTCAATCCTCAGACCTCAGGCATCAACACTCAACCCTCAGTCCTCGTTCTCAATCCACAACCCTCAATCCTCAATCCTCAATCTTCATTCATCAATATTCAACCTTCAATCCTCAATCCTCAATCCTCAATCCTCAATCCTCAATGTTCAATCCTCAACAGCCAATCCTCAATCTTCAATCCTCAATCCTCAATCCTCAATTCTCAATCCACAATCCTCAACCCTCAGTCCTCTCTCCTCAAACCTCAATCCTGAATCCTCAATCCAGAATCCTCAAGCTTCAGCCCTCAGTCCTCAACAATCAGTTGTCAATCCTCAATCCTCAATAGAATATCATCAATTCACAGTTTTCAATACTCAATACTCAATCTGCAATCTTCAAATCTCTATCCACAAACATCAATTCTCATCATTCAACCCTCAACACTCAGTCCCCAATCCTCAATTTTCAATCCTCAATCCTCAATCCTCAATCCACAATCCTCAACCTTCAATCCTCAATACTCAATCTTCAATCCTCAATCCTCAATACTCAATCCTCAATTCTCAATCCTCGATCGTCAATCTTCAATCCTCAATCCTCAATCCTCAATCCTCAATCCTCATTCTTCAATCCTCAATACCCAATCCTCAATCTTCAATCCTCAATCCTCAATCCTCAATCCTCAATCCTCATTCTTCAATCCTCAATACCCAATCCTCAATCTTCAACCCTTAATCCTCAATCCTCAATTCTCAACCCTCAATCCTCAGTCCACAGTCATCAAACCTCAATCCTCAAACCTCAGCCCTCATTATCAATCCTCAATCCTCAATCCTCTATCCTTAATCTTCAATCCTCAATACTCAATATTCAATCCTCAATCCTCAGTCCTCAAATCTCAATTCTGAATCCTCAATCCTGCATCCTCAATCCTCAGCCCTCAGTCCTCAACAATCAGTTGTCAATCCTCAATCCCCAATAGAATATCCTCAATCCACAGTTTTCAATACTCAATACTCAATCTGCAATCTTCAAATCTCTATCCAGAAACATCAATTCTCATCACTCAACCCTGAACGCTCAGTCCTCAATGTTCAATCCTCAATACTCAATTCTCAATCTTCAATCGTGAATACTGAATCTTCAATCCTCAATCCTCAATCCTCAATCCTCAATCCTCAATCCTCAATCCTCAGTAATCAATCCTCAACCTTCAATACTCAATCGTCAATCCTCAGTCCTCAATCCTCAATCCTCAATCCTCAATCCTCAATTCTCAATCGTCAATCCTCAATACTCAATCTTCAATCCTCAATGCTCAGTCCTCAAATTTCAATTCTGAATCCTCAATCCGGAACCCTCAATCTTCAGCCCTCAGTCCTCAACAATCAGTTGTCAATCCTCAATCCTCAATAGAATATACTCAATTCACAGTTTTCAATACTCAATACTCAATCTGCAATGTTCAAATCTCTATCCAGAAACATCAATTCTCATCACTCAACCCTGAACGCTCAGTCCTCAATGTTCAATCCTCAATCCTCAATTCTCAATCTTCAATCGTCAATACTGAGTCTTCAATCCTCAATACTCAATCCTCAATCCTCAATCCTCAATCCTCAATCCTCAATCCTCAGTAATCAATCCTCAACCGTCAATACTCAATCGTCAATCCTCAGTCCTCAATCCTCAATCCTCAATCCTCGTTCCTCAAACATCAATCCTCAACACTCAGTACTCACCCTCAATTCTCAATTCTCAATCCTCAATCCTCAATCCTCAATTCTCAATCCTCAATCTTTATTCATCAATATTCAACCTTCAATCCTCAATCCTCAATCCTCAATCCTCAATCCTCAATGTTCAATACTCAACAGCCAATCCTCAATCTTCAATCCTCAATCCTCAATCCTCAATTCTCAATCCTCAATCCTCAATCCTCAGTCCTCTCTCCTCAAACCTCAATCCTGAATCCTCAATCCAGAATCCACAAGCTTCAGCCCTCAGTCCTCAACAATCAGTTATCAATCCTCAATCCTCAATAGAATATCATCAATTCACAGTAGTCAATACTCAATACTCAATCTGCAATCTTCAAATCTCTATCCACAAACATCAATTCTCATCATTCAACCCTCAACATTCAGTCCCCAATCCTCAATTTTCAATCCTCAATCCTCAATCCTCAATCCACAATCCTCAACCTTCAATCCTCAATACTCAATCTTCAATCCTCAATCCTCAATACTCAATCCTCAATTCTCAATCCTCGATCGTCAATCTTCAATCCTCAATTCTCAATCTTCAATCCTCAGTCCTCAATCCTCAATCCTCAATCCTCATTCTTCAATCCTCAATACCCAATCCTCAGTCTTCAAACCCTCAATCCTCAATCCTCAATTCTCAATCCTCAATCCTCAGTCCTCGGTCCTCAAACCTCAATCCTCAACCCTCAGCCCTCATCCTCAATCCTCAATCCTCAATCCTCAATTCTCAATCTTCAATCCTCAATACTCAATCTTCAACCCTCAATGCTCAGTCCTCAAATTTCAATTCTGAATCCTCAAACCGGAACCCTCAATCTTCAGCCCTCAGTCCTCAACAATCAGTTGTCAATCCTCAATCCTCAATAAAATATACTCAGTTCACAGTTTTCAATACTCAATACTCAATCTGCAATCTTCAAATCTCTATCCACAAACATCAATTCTCATCACTCAACCCTCAACACTCAGTCCTCAATGTTCAATCCTCAATCCTCAATTCTCAATCTTCAATCCTCAATACTGAACCTTCAATCCTCAATCCCCAATCCTCAGTCCTCAATCCTCAATCCTCAATCTTAATCTTCAATCCTCAGTACTCAATCTTCAATCCTCAATCCTCAATCCTCAATCCTCAATCCTCAATCTTCAATCCTCAATACTCCATCTTCAATCTTCAGTACTCAATCTTCAATCCTCAATCCTGAATCCTCAATCCTGAATCCTCAATCCTCAATCCTCAATCTTCAATCCTCAATACTCAATCTTCAATCCTCAATCCTCAATCCTCTATCCTCAATCCTATATCCTCAATCCTCAATCGTCAATCCTCAATCCTCAATACTCAATCTCCAATCCTCAATCCTCTGTCCTCAATCCTCAATGCTCAACCTTCAATCCTCAATACCCAATCCTTAATCTTAAATCCTCAATCCTCTATTCGCAATCCTCAATCCTCAATCCTCAGGCCTCAAGTATCAATACTCAACCCTCAGTCCTCGTCCTCAATCCACGACCTTCAATCCTCAATCCTCAATCGTCATTCATCAATATTCAAACTTCAATCCTCAATCCTCAGTCCTCAATCCTCAATCCTCAATCCTCAATGTTCAATCATCAATACCCGATCCTCAGTCTTCAATCCTCAATCCTCAATCCTCAATCCTCAATCCTCAATCCTCAATCCTGAATCCTCAATCTTCAGCCCTCAGTCCTCAACAGTCAGTGGTCCATCCTCAATCCTCAATAGAATACCATGATTTCACAGTTTTCAATACTCAATACTCAACCTGCAATCTTCAAATGTCTATCCACAAACATCAATTCTCATCACTTAACCCTCAACAATCAGTCCCCAATCCACAATATTCAAGCCTCAATCCTCAATCCTCAATCCACAATCCTCAACCTTCAATCCTCAATACTCAATCTTCAATCCTCAAATCCCCAACCCTCAATCCTCAATTCGCAATCCTCAATAGTCGATCTTCAATCCTCAATACTCAATATTCAATCCTCAATCCTCAATCCTCAATCCTCAATCATCATTCTTCAATCCTCAATACCCTATCCTCAATCTTCAATCCTCAATCCTCAATCCTCAATACCCAATCCTCAATCTTCAATCCTCAACCCTCAATCCTCAATTCTCAATCCTCAATCCTCAATCCTCAGACCTCAAACATAAATATTCAACCCTCAGTCCTCGTCCTCAATCCTCAACCCTCAATCCTCAACCCTCAATCCTCAATCCTCAATCTTCAATCGTCAATCCTCAATACTCAATCCTCAATCCTCAATCCTCAATCCTCAATCTTCATTCCTCAATACTCAATCTTCAATCCTCAATCCTCAATCCTCAATCCTCAATCCTCAATCCTCAATATTCAATCCTCAATACTCAATATTCAATCCTCAATCCTCAATACTCAATCCCCAATCTTCATTCTTCAATCCTCATTCTTCATTCCTCAATACCCAATCCTCAATCTTCAATCCTCAATCCTCAATCCTCAGTACGCAATCCTCAATCCTCAATCCTCAGACCTCAGGCATCAACACTCAACCCTCAGTCCTCGTTCTCAATCCACAACCCTCAATCCTCAATCCTCAATCTTCATTCATCAATATTCAACCTTCAATCCTCAATCCTCAATCCTCAATCCTCAATCCTCAATGTTCAATCCTCAACAGCCAATCCTCAATCTTCAATCCTCAATCCTCAATCCTCAATTCTCAATCCACAATCCTCAACCCTCAGTCCTCTCTCCTCAAACCTCAATCCTGAATCCTCAATCCAGAATCCTCAAGCTTCAGCCCTCAGTCCTCAACAATCAGTTGTCAATCCTCAATCCTCAATAGAATATCATCAATTCACAGTTTTCAATACTCAATACTCAATCTGCAATCTTCAAATCTCTATCCACAAACATCAATTCTCATCATTCAACCCTCAACACTCAGTCCCCAATCCTCAATTTTCAATCCTCAATCCTCAATCCTCAATCCACAATCCTCAACCTTCAATCCTCAATACTCAATCTTCAATCCTCAATCCTCAATACTCAATCCTCAATTCTCAATCCTCGATCGTCAATCTTCAATCCTCAATCCTCAATCCTCAATCCTCAATCCTCATTCTTCAATCCTCAATACCCAATCCTCAATCTTCAATCCTCAATCCTCAATCCTCAATCCTCAATCCTCATTCTTCAATCCTCAATACCCAATCCTCAATCTTCAACCCTTAATCCTCAATCCTCAATTCTCAACCCTCAATCCTCAGTCCACAGTCATCAAACCTCAATCCTCAAACCTCAGCCCTCATTATCAATCCTCAATCCTCAATCCTCAATCCTTAATCTTCAATCCTCAATACTCAATATTCAATCCTCAATCCTCAGTCCTCAAATCTCAATTCTGAATCCTCAATCCTGCATCCTCAATCCTCAGCCCTCAGTCCTCAACAATCAGTTGTAAATCCTCAATCCCCAATAGAATATCCTCAATCCACAGTTTTCAATACTCAATACTCAATCTGCAATCTTCAAATCTCTATCCAGAAACATCAATTCTCATCACTCAACCCTGAACGCTCAGTCCTCAATGTTCAATCCTCAATACTCAATTCTCAATCTTCAATCGTGAATACTGAATCTTCAATCCTCAATCTTCAATCCTCAATCCTCAATCCTCAGTAATCAATCCTCAACCTTCAATACTCAATCGTCAATCCTCAGTCCTCAATCCTCAATCCTCAATCCTCAATCCTCAATTCTCAATCGTCAATCCTCAATACTCAATCTTCAATCCTCAATGCTCAGTCCTCAAATTTCAATTCTGAATCCTCAATCCTCAATCGTCAATCCTCAATCCTCAATACTCAATCTCCAATCCTCAATCCTCTGTCCTCAATCCTCAATGCTCAATCTTCAATCCTCAATACCCAATCCTTAATCTTAAATCCTCAATCCTCAATTCGCAATCCTCAATCCTCAATCCTCAGGCCTCAAGTATCAATACTCAACCCTCAGTCCTCGTCCTCAATCCACGACCTTCAATCCTCAATCCTCAATCGTCATTCATCAATATTCAAACTTCAATCCTCAATCCTCAGTCCTCAATCCTCAATCCTCAATCCTCAATGTTCAATCATCAATACCCGATCCTCAGTCTTCAATCCTCAATCCTCAATCCTCAATCCTCAATCCTCAATCCTCAATCCTGAATCCTCAATCTTCAGCCCTCAGTCCTCAACAGTCAGTGGTCCATCCTCAATCCTCAATAGAATACCATGATTTCACAGTTTTCAATACTCAATACTCAACCTGCAATCTTCAAATGTCTATCCACAAACATCAATTCTCATCACTTAACCCTCAACAATCAGTCCCCAATCCACAATATTCAAGCCTCAATCCTCAATCCTCAATCCACAATCCTCAACCTTCAATCCTCAATACTCAATCTTCAATCCTCAATCCCCAACCCTCAATCCTCAGTTCGCAATCCTCAATAGTCGATCTTCAATCCTCAATACTCAATATTCAATCCTCAATCCTCAATCCTCAATCCTCAATCATCATTCTTCAATCCTCAATACCCTATCCTCAATCTTCAATCCTCAATCCTCAATCCTCAATACCCAATCCTCAATCTTCAATCCTCAACCCTCAATCCTCAATTCTCAATCCTCAATCCTCAATCCTCAGACCTCAAACATAAATATTCAACCCTCAGTCCTCGTCCTCAATCCTCAACCCTCAATCCTCAACCCTCAATCCTCAATCCTCAATCTTCAATCGTCAATCCTCAATACTCAATCCTCAATCCTCAATCCTCAATCCTCAATCTTCATTCCTCAATACTCAATCTTCAACCCTCAATCCTCAATCCTCAATCCTCAATCCTCAATATTCAATCCTCAATACTCAATATTCAATCCTCAATCCTCAATACTCAATCCCCAATCTTCATTCTTCAATCCGCATTCTTCATTCCTCAATACCCAATCCTCAATCTTCAATCCTCAATCCTCAATCCTCAGTACGCAATCCTCAATCCTCAATCCTCAGACCTCAGGCATCAACACTCAACCCTCAGTCCTCGTTCTCAATCCACAACCCTCAATCCTCAATCCTCAATCTTCATTCATCAATATTCAACCTTCAATCCTCAATCCTCAATCCTCAATCCTCAATCCTCAATGTTCAATCCTCAACAGCCAATCCTCAATCTTCAATCCTCAATCCTCAATCCTCAATTCTCAATCCACAATCCTCAACCCTCAGTCCTCTCTCCTCAAACCTCAATCCTGAATCCTCAATCCAGAATCCTCAAGCTTCAGCCCTCAGTCCTCAACAATCAGTTGTCAATCCTCAATCCTCAATAGAATATCATCAATTCACAGTTTTCAATACTCAATACTCAATCTGCAATCTTCAAATCTCTATCCACAAACATCAATTCTCATCATTCAACCCTCAACACTCAGTCCCCAATCCTCAATTTTCAATCCTCAATCCTCAATCCTCAATCCACAATCCTCAACCTTCAATCCTCAATACTCAATCTTCAATCCTCAATCCTCAATACTCAATCCTCAATTCTCAATCCTCGATCGTCAATCTTCAATCCTCAATCCTCAATCCTCAATCCTCAATCCTCATTCTTCAATCCTCAATACCCAATCCTCAATCTTCAATCCTCAATCCTCAATCCTCAATCCTCAATCCTCATTCTTCAATCCTCAATACCCAATCCTCAATCTTCAACCCTTAATCCTCAATCCTCAATTCTCAACCCTCAATCCTCAGTCCACAGTCATCAAACCTCAATCCTCAAACCTCAGCCCTCATTATCAATCCTCAATCCTCAATCCTCAATCCTTAATCTTCAATCCTCAATACTCAATATTCAATCCTCAATCCTCAGTCCTCAAATCTCAATTCTGAATCCTCAATCCTGCATCCTCAATCCTCAGCCCTCAGTCCTCAACAATCAGTTGTCAATCCTCAATCCCCAATAGAATATCCTCAATCCACAGTTTTCAATACTCAATACTCAATCTGCAATCTTCAAATCTCTATCCAGAAACATCAATTCTCATCACTCAACCCTGAACGCTCAGTCCTCAATGTTCAATCCTCAATACTCAATTCTCAATCTTCAATCGTGAATACTGAATCTTCAATCCTCAATCCTCAATCCTCAATCCTCAATCCTCAATCCTCAATCCTCAGTAATCAATCCTCAACCTTCAATACTCAATCGTCAATCCTCAGTCCTCAATCCTCAATCCTCAATCCTCAATCCTCAATTCTCAATCGTCAATCCTCAATACTCAATCTTCAATCCTCAATGCTCAGTCCTCAAATTTCAATTCTGAATCCTCAATCCGGAACCCTCAATCTTCAGCCCTCAGTCCTCAACAATCAGTTGTCAATCCTCAATCCTCAATAGAATATACTCAATTCACAGTTTTCAATACTCAATACTCAATCTGCAATGTTCAAATCTCTATCCAGAAACATCAATTCTCATCACTCAACCCTGAACGCTCAGTCCTCAATGTTCAATCCTCAATCCTCAATTCTCAATCTTCAATCGTCAATACTGAATCTTCAATCCTCAATCCTCAATCCTCAATCCTCAATCCTCAATCCTCAATCCTCAATCCTCAGTAATCAATCCTCAACCGTCAATACTCAATCGTCAATCCTCAATTCTCAATCTTCAATCCTCAATACTCAATCTTCAATCCTCAATGCTCAGTCCTCAAATTTCAATTCTGAATCCTCAATCCGGAACCATCAATCTTCAGCCCTCAGTCCTCAACAGTCAGTTGTCAATCCTCAATCCTCAATAGAATATACTCAATTCACAGTTTTCAATACTCAATACTCAATCTGCAATGTTCAAATCTCTATCCAGAAACATCAATTCTCATCACTCAACCCTGAACGCTCAGTCCTCAATGTTCAATCCTCAATCCTCAATTCTCAATCTTCAATCGTCAATACTGAATCTTCAATCCTCAATCCTCAATCCTCAATCCTCAATCCTCAATCCTCAATCCTCAATCCTCAATCCTCAGTAATCAATCCTCAACCGTCAATACTCAATCGTCAATCCTCAGTCCTCAATCCTCAATCCTCAATCCTCGTTCCTCAAACATCAATCCTCAACACTCAGTACTCACCCTCAATTCTCAATTCTCAATCCTCAATCCTCAATCCTCAATCTTCAGTCCTCAATAAACAATCTCCAATCCCAGATCCTCAATCCCCGATCCTCAATCCTTAATCCTCAATATTCAATCCTCAGACATCAAACATCAATACTCAACCCTCAGACCTCGTCCTCAATCCTCAATCATCAATCATTAACAGTCAACCTTCAATCCTCAATACTCAATCCTCAATCCTCAACACGCAATCCTCAATGTTCAATCCTCAATACCCAATCCTCAGTCTTCAAACCTCAATCCTCAATCCTCAATCCTCAATCCTCAATCCTCAGACCTCAAACCTCAATCCTGAATCCTCAATCCTGAATCCTCAATCTTCAGCCCTGAGTCCTCAACAATCAGTTGCCAATCCTGAATCCTCAATACAATATCCTCAATTCACAGTTTTCAATACTCAATACTCAATCTGCAATCTTCAGATCTCTATCCACAAACATCAATTCTCATCACTCAACCCTCAATACTCAGTCCCCAATCCTCAATCATCAACCCTAAATCCTCAATCCTCAATCCACAATCCTCAACATTCAATCCTCAATACTCAATCTTCAATCCTCAATCCTCAATACTCAATCCTCAATTCTCAATCCTCGATCGTCAATCTTCAATCCTCAATTCTCAATCTTCAATCCTCAATCCTCAATCCTCAATCCTCAATCCTCATTCTTCAATCCTCAATAACCAATCCTCAGTCTTCAAACCCTCAATCCTCAATCCTCAATTCTCAATCCTCAATCCTCAGTCCTCGGTCCTCAAACCTCAATCCTCAATCCTCAGCCCTCATCCTCAATCCTCAATCCTCAATCCTCAATTCTCAATCTTCAATCCTCAATACTCAATCTTCAATCCTCAATGCTCAGTCCTCAAATTTCAATTCTGAATCCTCAAACCGGAACCCTCAATCTTCAGCCCTCAGTCCTCAACAATCAGTTGTCAATCCTCAATCCTCAATAGAATATACTCAGTTCACAGCTTTCAATACTCAATACTCAATCTGCAATCTTCAAATCTCTATCCACAAACATCAATTCTCATCACTCAACCCTCAACACTCAGTCCTCAATGTTCAATCCTCAATCCTCAATTCTCAATCTTCAATCCTCAATACTGAACCTTCAATCCTCAATCCTCAAACCTCAGTCCTCAATCCTCAATCCTCAATCTTAATCTTCAATCCTCAGTACTCAATCTTCAATCCTCAATCCTCAATCCTCAATCCTCAATCCTCAATCTTCAATCCTCAATACTCAATCTTCAATCCTCAATCGTCAATCCTCAATCCTCAATCCTCAATCCTCAATCCTCAATCTTCAATCTTCAGTACTCAATCTTCAATCCTCAATCCTGAATCCTCAATCCTCAATCCTCAATCTTCAATCCTCAATACTCAATCTTCAATCCTCAATCCTCAATCCTCTATCCTCAATCCTCAATCCTCAATCATCAATCGTCAATCCTCAATCCTCAATACTCAATCTCCAATCCTCAATCCTCTGTCCTCAATCCTCAATGCTCAATCTTCAATCCTCAATACCCAATCCTTAATCTTAAATCCTCAATCCTCAATTCGCAATCCTCAATCCTCAATCCTCAGGCCTCAAGTATCAATACTCAACCCTCAGTCTTCGTCCTGAATCCACGACCTTCAATCCTCAATCCTCAATCGTCATTCATCAATATTCAAACTTCAATCCTCAATCCTCAGTCCCCAATCCTCAATCATCAACCCTAAATCCTCAACCCTCAATCCTCAACCTTAATCTTCAATCCTCAAACCTCAATCTTCAATCCTCCATCCTCAATCCTCAATCGTCAATCCTCAATTCTCAATCTTCAATCCTCAATAGTCGATCTTCAATCCTCAATACTCAATATTCAATCCTCAATCCTCAATCCTCAATCATCATTCTTCAATCCTCAATACCCTATCCTCAATCTTCAATCCTCAATCCTCAATCCTCAATCCTCAATACCCAATCCTCAATCTTCAATCCTCAACCCTCAATCCTCAATTCTCAATCCTCAATCCTCAATCCTCAGACCTCAAACATAAATATTCAACCCTCAGTCCTCGTCCTCAATCCTCAACCCTCAATCCTCAACCCTCAATCGTCAATCCTCAATCTTCAATCGTCAATACTCAATACTCAATCCTCAATCCTCAATCCTCAATCCTCAATCTTCATTCCTCAATACTCAATCTTCAATCCTCAATCCTCAATCCTCAATCCTCAATCCTCAATATTCAATCCTCAATACTCAATATTCAATCCTCAATCCTTAATACTCAATCCCCAATCTTCATTCTTCAATCCTCATTCTTCATTCCTCAATACCCAATCCTCAATCTTCAATCCTCAATCCTCAATCCTCAGTACGCAATCCTCAATCCTCAATCCTCAGACCTCAGGCATCAACACTCAACCCTCAGTCCTCGTTCTCAATCCACAACCCTCAATCCTCAATCCTCAATCTTCATTCATCAATATTCAACCTTCAATCCTCAATCCTCAATCCTCAATCCTCAATCCTCAATGTTCAATCCTCAACAGCCAATCCTCAATCTTCAATCCTCAATCCTCAATCCTCAATTCTCAATCCTCAATCCTCAACCCTCAGTCCTCTCTCCTCAAACCTCAGTCCTGAATCCTCAATCCAGAATCCTCAAGCTTCAGCCCTCAGTCCTCAACAATCAGTTGTCAATCCTCAATCCTCAATAGAATATCATCAATTCACAGTTTTCAATACTCAATACTCAATCTGCAATCTTCAAATCTCTATCCACAAACATCAATTCTCATCATTCAACCCTCAACACTCAGTCCCCAATCCTCAATTTTCAATCCTCAATCCTCAATCCTCAATCCACAATCCTCAACCTTCAATCCTCAATACTCAATCTTCAATCCTCAATCCTCAATACTCAATCCTCAATTCTCAATCCTCGATCGTCAATCTTCAATCCTCAATCCTCAATCCTCAATCCTCAATCCTCATTCTTCAATCCTCAATACCCAATCCTCAATCCTCAATCCTCAATCCTCAATCCTCAATCCTCAATCCTCAGTCCTCTCTCCTCAAACCTCAATCCTGAATCCTCAATCCAGAATCCACAAGCTTCAGCCCTCAGTCCTCAACAATCAGTTATCAATCCTCAATCCTCAATAGAATATCATCAATTCACAGTAGTCAATACTCAATACTCAATCTGCAATCTTCAAATCTCTATCCACAAACATCAATTCTCATCATTCAACCCTCAACATTCAGTCCCCAATCCTCAATTTTCAATCCTCAATCCTCAATCCTCAATCCACAATCCTCAACCTTCAATCCTCAATACTCAATCTTCAATCCTCAATCCTCAATACTCAATCCTCAATTCTCAATCCTCGATCGTCAATCTTCAATCCTCAATTCTCAATCTTCAATCCTCAGTCCTCAATCCTCAATCCTCAATCCTCATTCTTCAATCCACAATACCCAATCCTCAGTCTTCAAACCCTCAATCCTCAATCCTCAATTCTCAATCCTCAATCCTCAGTCCTCGGTCCTCAAACCTCAATCCTCAACCCTCAGCCCTCATCCTCAATCCTCAATCCTCAATCCTCAATTCTCAATCTTCAATCCTCAATACTCAATCTTCAACCCTCAATGCTCAGTCCTCAAATTTCAATTCTGAATCCTCAAACCGGAACCCTCAATCTTCAGCCCTCAGTCCTCAACAATCAGTTGTCAATCCTCAATCCTCAATCAAATATACTCAGTTCACAGTTTTCAATACTCAATACTCAATCTGCAATCTTCAAATCTCTATCCACAAACATCAATTCTCATCACTCAACCCTCAACACTCAGTCCTCAATGTTCAATCCTCAATCCTCAATTCTCAATCTTCAATCCTCAATACTGAACCTTCAATCCTCAATCCCCAATCCTCAGTCCTCAATCCTCAATCCTCAATCTTAATCTTCAATCCTCAGTACTCAATCTTCAATCCTCAATCCTCAATCCTCAATCCTCAATCCTCAATCTTCAATCCTCAATACTCAATCTTCAATCTTCAGTACTCAATCTTCAATCCTCAATCCTGAATCCTCAATCCTGAATCCTCAATCCTCAATCCTCAATCTTCAATCCTCAATACTCAATCTTCAATCCTCATTCCTCAATCCTCTATCCTCAATCCTATATCCTCAATCCTCAATCGTCAATCCTCAATCCTCAATACTCAATCTCCAATCCTCAATCCTCTGTCCTCAATCCTCAATGCTCAACCTTCAATCCTCAATACCCAATCCTTAATCTTAAATCCTCAATCCTCAATTCGCAATCCTCAATCCTCAATCCTCAGGCCTCAAGTATCAATACTCAACCCTCAGTCCTCGTCCTCAATCCACGACCTTCAATCCTCAATCCTCAATCGTCATTCATCAATATTCAAACTTCAATCCTCAATCCTCAGTCCTCAATCCTCAATCCTCAATCCTCAATGTTCAATCATCAATACCCGATCCTCAGTCTTCAATCCTCAATCCTCAATCCTCAATCCTCAATCCTCAATCCTCAATCCTGAATCCTCAATCTTCAGCCCTCAGTCCTCAACAGTCAGTGGTCCATCCTCAATCCTCAATAGAATACCATGATTTCACAGTTTTCAATACTCAATACTCAACCTGCAATCTTCAAATGTCTATCCACAAACATCAATTCTCATCACTTAACCCTCAACAATCAGTCCCCAATCCACAATATTCAAGCCTCAATCCTCAATACTCAATCTCCAATCCTCAATCCTCTGTCCTCAATCCTCAATGCTCAATCTTCAATCCTCAATACCCAATCCTTAATCTTAAATCCTCAATCCTCAATTCGCAATCCTCAATCCTCAATCCTCAGGCCTCAAGTATC
The DNA here is from genome assembly GCF_051401765.1 of Calliopsis andreniformis. NCBI lineage: Eukaryota > Metazoa > Arthropoda > Insecta > Hymenoptera > Andrenidae > Calliopsis > Calliopsis andreniformis. The sequence continues at coordinate 431,332 of NW_027480595.1, read as the reverse complement.
AATACTCAACCCTCAGTCTTCGTCCTGAATCCACGACCTTCAATCCTCAATCCTCAATCGTCATTCATCAATATTCAAACTTCAATCCTCAATCCTCAGTCCCCAATCCTCAATCATCAACCCTAAATCCTCAACCCTCAATCCTCAACCTTAATCTTCAATCCTCAAACCTCAATCTTCAATCCTCCATCCTCAATCCTCAATCGTCAATCCTCAATTCTCAATCTTCAATCCTCAATAGTCGATCTTCAATCCTCAATACTCAATATTCAATCCTCAATCCTCAATCCTCAATCATCATTCTTCAATCCTCAATACCCTATCCTCAATCTTCAATCCTCAATCCTCAATCCTCAATCCTCAATACCCAATCCTCAATCTTCAATCCTCAACCCTCAATCCTCAATTCTCAATCCTCAATCCTCAATCCTCAGACCTCAAACATAAATATTCAACCCTCAGTCCTCGTCCTCAATCCTCAACCCTCAATCCTCAACCCTCAATCGTCAATCCTCAATCTTCAATCGTCAATACTCAATACTCAATCCTCAATCCTCAATCCTCAATCCTCAATCTTCATTCCTCAATACTCAATCTTCAATCCTCAATCCTCAATCCTCAATCCTCAATCCTCAATATTCAATCCTCAATACTCAATATTCAATCCTCAATCCTTAATACTCAATCCCCAATCTTCATTCTTCAATCCTCATTCTTCATTCCTCAATACCCAATCCTCAATCTTCAATCCTCAATCCTCAATCCTCAGTACGCAATCCTCAATCCTCAATCCTCAGACCTCAGGCATCAACACTCAACCCTCAGTCCTCGTTCTCAATCCACAACCCTCAATCCTCAATCCTCAATCTTCATTCATCAATATTCAACCTTCAATCCTCAATCCTCAATCCTCAATCCTCAATCCTCAATGTTCAATCCTCAACAGCCAATCCTCAATCTTCAATCCTCAATCCTCAATCCTCAATTCTCAATCCTCAATCCTCAACCCTCAGTCCTCTCTCCTCAAACCTCAGTCCTGAATCCTCAATCCAGAATCCTCAAGCTTCAGCCCTCAGTCCTCAACAATCAGTTGTCAATCCTCAATCCTCAATAGAATATCATCAATTCACAGTTTTCAATACTCAATACTCAATCTGCAATCTTCAAATCTCTATCCACAAACATCAATTCTCATCATTCAACCCTCAACACTCAGTCCCCAATCCTCAATTTTCAATCCTCAATCCTCAATCCTCAATCCACAATCCTCAACCTTCAATCCTCAATACTCAATCTTCAATCCTCAATCCTCAATACTCAATCCTCAATTCTCAATCCTCGATCGTCAATCTTCAATCCTCAATCCTCAATCCTCAATCCTCAATCCTCATTCTTCAATCCTCAATACCCAATCCTCAATCCTCAATCCTCAATCCTCAATCCTCAATCCTCAATCCTCAGTCCTCTCTCCTCAAACCTCAATCCTGAATCCTCAATCCAGAATCCACAAGCTTCAGCCCTCAGTCCTCAACAATCAGTTATCAATCCTCAATCCTCAATAGAATATCATCAATTCACAGTAGTCAATACTCAATACTCAATCTGCAATCTTCAAATCTCTATCCACAAACATCAATTCTCATCATTCAACCCTCAACATTCAGTCCCCAATCCTCAATTTTCAATCCTCAATCCTCAATCCTCAATCCACAATCCTCAACCTTCAATCCTCAATACTCAATCTTCAATCCTCAATCCTCAATACTCAATCCTCAATTCTCAATCCTCGATCGTCAATCTTCAATCCTCAATTCTCAATCTTCAATCCTCAGTCCTCAATCCTCAATCCTCAATCCTCATTCTTCAATCCACAATACCCAATCCTCAGTCTTCAAACCCTCAATCCTCAATCCTCAATTCTCAATCCTCAATCCTCAGTCCTCGGTCCTCAAACCTCAATCCTCAACCCTCAGCCCTCATCCTCAATCCTCAATCCTCAATCCTCAATTCTCAATCTTCAATCCTCAATACTCAATCTTCAACCCTCAATGCTCAGTCCTCAAATTTCAATTCTGAATCCTCAAACCGGAACCCTCAATCTTCAGCCCTCAGTCCTCAACAATCAGTTGTCAATCCTCAATCCTCAATCAAATATACTCAGTTCACAGTTTTCAATACTCAATACTCAATCTGCAATCTTCAAATCTCTATCCACAAACATCAATTCTCATCACTCAACCCTCAACACTCAGTCCTCAATGTTCAATCCTCAATCCTCAATTCTCAATCTTCAATCCTCAATACTGAACCTTCAATCCTCAATCCCCAATCCTCAGTCCTCAATCCTCAATCCTCAATCTTAATCTTCAATCCTCAGTACTCAATCTTCAATCCTCAATCCTCAATCCTCAATCCTCAATCCTCAATCTTCAATCCTCAATACTCAATCTTCAATCTTCAGTACTCAATCTTCAATCCTCAATCCTGAATCCTCAATCCTGAATCCTCAATCCTCAATCCTCAATCTTCAATCCTCAATACTCAATCTTCAATCCTCATTCCTCAATCCTCTATCCTCAATCCTATATCCTCAATCCTCAATCGTCAATCCTCAATCCTCAATACTCAATCTCCAATCCTCAATCCTCTGTCCTCAATCCTCAATGCTCAACCTTCAATCCTCAATACCCAATCCTTAATCTTAAATCCTCAATCCTCAATTCGCAATCCTCAATCCTCAATCCTCAGGCCTCAAGTATCAATACTCAACCCTCAGTCCTCGTCCTCAATCCACGACCTTCAATCCTCAATCCTCAATCGTCATTCATCAATATTCAAACTTCAATCCTCAATCCTCAGTCCTCAATCCTCAATCCTCAATCCTCAATGTTCAATCATCAATACCCGATCCTCAGTCTTCAATCCTCAATCCTCAATCCTCAATCCTCAATCCTCAATCCTCAATCCTGAATCCTCAATCTTCAGCCCTCAGTCCTCAACAGTCAGTGGTCCATCCTCAATCCTCAATAGAATACCATGATTTCACAGTTTTCAATACTCAATACTCAACCTGCAATCTTCAAATGTCTATCCACAAACATCAATTCTCATCACTTAACCCTCAACAATCAGTCCCCAATCCACAATATTCAAGCCTCAATCCTCAATCCTCAATCCACAATCCTCAACCTTCAATCCTCAATACTCAATCTTCAATCCTCAATCCCCAACCCTCAATCCTCAATTCGCAATCCTCAATAGTCGATCTTCAATCCTCAATACTCAATATTCAATCCTCAATCCTCAATCCTCAATCCTCAATCATCATTCTTCAATCCTCAATACCCTATCCTCAATCTTCAATCCTCAATCCTCAATCCTCAATACCCAATCCTCAATCTTCAATCCTCAACCCTCAATCCTCAATTCTCAATCCTCAATCCTCAATCCTCAGACCTCAAACATAAATATTCAACCCTCAGTCCTCGTCCTCAATCCTCAACCCTCAATCCTCAACCCTCAATCCTCAATCCTCAATCTTCAATCGTCAATCCTCAATACTCAATCCTCAATCCTCAATCCTCAATACTCAATCTTCATTCCTCAATACTCAATCTTCAATCCTCAATCCTCAATCCTCAATCCTCAATCCTCAATCCTCAATATTCAATCCTCAATACTCAATATTCAATCCTCAATCCTCAATACTCAATCCCCAATCTTCATTCTTCAATCCTCATTCTTCATTCCTCAATACCCAATCCTCAATCTTCAATCCTCAATCCTCAATCCTCAGTACGCAATCCTCAATCCTCAATCCTCAGACCTCAGGCATCAACACTCAACCCTCAGTCCTCGTTCTCAATCCACAACCCTCAATCCTCAATCCTCAATCTTCATTCATCAATATTCAACCTTCAATCCTCAATCCTCAATCCTCAATCCTCAATCCTCAATGTTCAATCCTCAACAGCCAATCCTCAATCTTCAATCCTCAATCCTCAATCCTCAATTCTCAATCCACAATCCTCAACCCTCAGTCCTCTCTCCTCAAACCTCAATCCTGAATCCTCAATCCAGAATCCTCAAGCTTCAGCCCTCAGTCCTCAACAATCAGTTGTCAATCCTCAATCCTCAATAGAATATCATCAATTCACAGTTTTCAATACTCAATACTCAATCTGCAATCTTCAAATCTCTATCCACAAACATCAATTCTCATCATTCAACCCTCAACACTCAGTCCCCAATCCTCAATTTTCAATCCTCAATCCTCAATCCTCAATCCACAATCCTCAACCTTCAATCCTCAATACTCAATCTTCAATCCTCAATCCTCAATACTCAATCCTCAATTCTCAATCCTCGATCGTCAATCTTCAATCCTCAATCCTCAATCCTCAATCCTCAATCCTCATTCTTCAATCCTCAATACCCAATCCTCAATCTTCAATCCTCAATCCTCAATCCTCAATCCTCAATCCTCATTCTTCAATCCTCAATACCCAATCCTCAATCTTCAACCCTTAATCCTCAATCCTCAATTCTCAACCCTCAATCCTCAGTCCACAGTCATCAAACCTCAATCCTCAAACCTCAGCCCTCATTATCAATCCTCAATCCTCAATCCTCAATCCTTAATCTTCAATCCTCAATACTCAATATTCAATCCTCAATCCTCAGTCCTCAAATCTCAATTCTGAATCCTCAATCCTGCATCCTCAATCCTCAGCCCTCAGTCCTCAACAATCAGTTGTCAATCCTCAATCCCCAATAGAATATCCTCAATCCACAGTTTTCAATACTCAATACTCAATCTGCAATCTTCAAATCTCTATCCAGAAACATCAATTCTCATCACTCAACCCTGAACGCTCAGTCCTCAATGTTCAATCCTCAATACTCAATTCTCAATCTTCAATCGTGAATACTGAATCTTCAATCCTCAATCCTCAATCCTCAATCCTCAATCCTCAATCCTCAATCCTCAGTAATCAATCCTCAACCTTCAATACTCAATCGTCAATCCTCAGTCCTCAATCCTCAATCCTCAATCCTCAATCCTCAATTCTCAATCGTCAATCCTCAATACTCAATCTTCAATCCTCAATGCTCAGTCCTCAAATTTCAATTCTGAATCCTCAATCCGGAACCCTCAATCTTCAGCCCTCAGTCCTCAACAATCAGTTGTCAATCCTCAATCCTCAATAGAATATACTCAATTCACAGTTTTCAATACTCAATACTCAATCTGCAATGTTCAAATCTCTATCCAGAAACATCAATTCTCATCACTCAACCCTGAACGCTCAGTCCTCAATGTTCAATCCTCAATCCTCAATTCTCAATCTTCAATCGTCAATACTGAGTCTTCAATCCTCAATACTCAATCCTCAATCCTCAATCCTCAATCCTCAATCCTCAATCCTCAGTAATCAATCCTCAACCGTCAATACTCAATCGTCAATCCTCAGTCCTCAATCCTCAATCCTCAATCCTCGTTCCTCAAACATCAATCCTCAACACTCAGTACTCACCCTCAATTCTCAATTCTCAATCCTCAATCCTCAATCCTCAATCTTCAATCCTCAATACTCAATCTTCAATCCTCAATCCTCAATCCTCAATCCTCAGTCCTCAATCCTCAATCCTCAATCTTCAGCCCTGAGTCCTCAACAATCAGTTGCCAATCCTGAATCCTCAATACAATATCCTCAATTCACAGTTTTCAATACTCAATACTCAATCTGCAATCTTCAGATCTCTATCCACAAACATCAATTCTCATCACTCAACCCTCAATACTCAGTCCCCAATCCTCAATCATCAACCCTAAATCCTCAACCCTCAATCCTCAATCTTAATCTTCAATCCTCAACCCTCAATCTTCAATCTTCAATCCTCAATCCTCAATCGTCAATCCTCAATCCTCAATCTTCAATCCTCAATACTCAATCTTCAATCCTCAATCCTCAATCCTCAATCCTCAATCCTCAATCCTCAATCCTCAATCTTTATTCATCAATATTCAACCTTCAATCCTCAATCCTCAATCCTCAATCCTCAATCCTCAATGTTCAATACTCAACAGCCAATCCTCAATCTTCAATCCTCAATCCTCAATCCTCAATTCTCAATCCTCAATCCTCAATCCTCAGTCCTCTCTACTCAAACCTCAATCCTGAATCCTCAATCCAGAATCCACAAGCTTCAGCCCTCAGTCCTCAACAATCAGTTATCAATCCTCAATCCTCAATAGAATATCATCAATTCACAGTAGTCAATACTCAATACTCAATCTGCAATCTTCAAATCTCTATCCACAAACATCAATTCTCATCATTCAACCCTCAACATTCAGTCCCCAATCCTCAATTTTCAATCCTCAATCCTCAATCCTCAATCCACAATCCTCAACCTTCAATCCTCAATACTCAATCTTCAATCCTCAATCCTCAATACTCAATCCTCAATTCTCAATCCTCGATCGTCAATCTTCAATCCTCAATTCTCAATCTTCAATCCTCAGTCCTCAATCCTCAATCCTCAATCCTCATTCTTCAATCCTCAATACCCAATCCTCAGTCTTCAAACCCTCAATCCTCAATCCTCAATTCTCAATCCTCAATCCTCAGTCCTCGGTCCTCAAACCTCAATCCTCAACCCTCAGCCCTCATCCTCAATCCTCAATCCTCAATCCTCAATTCTCAATCTTCAATCCTCAATACTCAATCTTCAACCCTCAATGCTCAGTCCTCAAATTTCAATTCTGAATCCTCAAACCGGAACCCTCAATCTTCAGCCCTCAGTCCTCAACAATCAGTTGTCAATCCTCAATCCTCAATAAAATATATTCAGTTCACAGTTTTCAATACTCAATACTCAATCTGCAATCTTCAAATCTCTATCCACAAACATCAATTCTCATCACTCAACCCTCAACACTCAGTCCTCAATGTTCAATCCTCAATCCTCAATTCTCAATCTTCAATCCTCAATACTGAACCTTCAATCCTCAATCCCCAATCCTCAGTCCTCAATCCTCAATCCTCAATCTTAATCTTCAATCCTCAGTACTCAATCTTCAATCCTCAATCCTCAATCCTCAATCCTCAATCCTCAATCTTCAATCCTCAATACTCCATCTTCAATCTTCAGTACTCAATCTTCAATCCTCAATCCTGAATCCTCAATCCTGAATCCTCAATCCTCAATCCTCAATCTTCAATCCTCAATACTCAATCTTCAATCCTCAATCCTCAATCCTCTATCCTCAATCCTATATCCTCAATCCTCAATCGTCAATCCTCAATCCTCAATACTCAATCTCCAATCCTCAATCCTCTGTCCTCAATCCTCAATGCTCAACCTTCAATCCTCAATACCCAATCCTTAATCTTAAATCCTCAATCCTCAATTCGCAATCCTCAATCCTCAATCCTCAGGCCTCAAGTATCAATACTCAACCCTCAGTCCTCGTCCTCAATCCACGACATTCAATCCTCAATCCTCAATCGTCATTCATCAATTTTCAAACTTCAATCCTCAATCCTCAGTCCTCAATCCTCAATCCTCAATCCTCAATGTTCAATCATCAATACCCGATCCTCAGTCTTCAATCCTCAATCCTCAATCCTCAATCCTCAATCCTCAATCCTCAATCCTGAATCCTCAATCTTCAGCCCTCAGTCCTCAACAGTCAGTGGTCCATCCTCAATCCTCAATAGAATACCATGATTTCACAGTTTTCAATACTCAATACTCAACCTGCAATCTTCAAATGTCTATCCACAAACATCAATTCTCATCACTTAACCCTCAACAATCAGTCCCCAATCCACAATATTCAAGCCTCAATCCTCAATCCTCAATCCACAATCCTCAACCTTCAATCCTCAATACTCAATCTTCAATCCTCAATCCCCAACCCTCAATCCTCAATTCGCAATCCTCAATAGTCGATCTTCAATCCTCAATACTCAATATTCAATCCTCAATCCTCAATCCTCAATCCTCAATCATCATTCTTCAATCCTCAATACCCTATCCTCAATCTTCAATCCTCAATCCTCAATCCTCAATCCTCAATCCTCAATCCTCAATATTCAATCCTCAATACTCAATATTCAATCCTCAATCCTCAATACTCAATCCCCAATCTTCATTCTTCAATCCTCATTCTTCATTCCTCAATACCCAATCCTCAATCTTCAATCCTCAATCCTCAATCCTCAGTACGCAATCCTCAATCCTCAATCCTCAGACCTCAGGCATCAACACTCAACCCTCAGTCCTCGTTCTCAATCCACAACCCTCAATCCTCAATCCTCAATCTTCATTCATCAATATTCAACCTTCAATCCTCAATCCTCAATCCTCAATCCTCAATCCTCAATGTTCAATCCTCAACAGCCAATCCTCAATCTTCAATCCTCAATCCTCAATCCTCAATTCTCAATCCACAATCCTCAACCCTCAGTCCTCTCTCCTCAAACCTCAATCCTGAATCCTCAATCCAGAATCCTCAAGCTTCAGCCCTCAGTCCTCAACAATCAGTTGTCAATCCTCAATCCTCAATAGAATATCATCAATTCACAGTTTTCAATACTCAATACTCAATCTGCAATCTTCAAATCTCTATCCACAAACATCAATTCTCATCATTCAACCCTCAACACTCAGTCCCCAATCCTCAATTTTCAATCCTCAATCCTCAATCCTCAATCCACAATCCTCAACCTTCAATCCTCAATACTCAATCTTCAATCCTCAATCCTCAATACTCAATCCTCAATTCTCAATCCTCGATCGTCAATCTTCAATCCTCAATCCTCAATCCTCAATCCTCAATCCTCATTCTTCAATCCTCAATACCCAATCCTCAATCTTCAATCCTCAATCCTCAATCCTCAATCCTCAATCCTCATTCTTCAATCCTCAATACCCAATCCTCAATCTTCAACCCTTAATCCTCAATCCTCAATTCTCAACCCTCAATCCTCAGTCCACAGTCATCAAACCTCAATCCTCAAACCTCAGCCCTCATTATCAATCCTCAATCCTCAATCCTCAATCCTTAATCTTCAATCCTCAATACTCAATATTCAATCCTCAATCCTCAGTCCTCAAATCTCAATTCTGAATCCTCAATCCTGCATCCTCAATCCTCAGCCCTCAGTCCTCAACAATCAGTTGTAAATCCTCAATCCCCAATAGAATATCCTCAATCCACAGTTTTCAATACTCAATACTCAATCTGCAATCTTCAAATCTCTATCCAGAAACATCAATTCTCATCACTCAACCCTGAACGCTCAGTCCTCAATGTTCAATCCTCAATACTCAATTCTCAATCTTCAATCGTGAATACTGAATCTTCAATCCTCAATCTTCAATCCTCAATCCTCAATCCTCAGTAATCAATCCTCAACCTTCAATACTCAATCGTCAATCCTCAGTCCTCAATCCTCAATCCTCAATCCTCAATCCTCAATTCTCAATCGTCAATCCTCAATACTCAATCTTCAATCCTCAATGCTCAGTCCTCAAATCTCAATTCTGAATCCTCAATCCTGCATCCTCAATCCTCAGCCCTCAGTCCTCAACAATCAGTTGTCAATCCTCAATCCCCAATAGAATATCCTCAATCCACAGTTTTCAATACTCAATACTCAATCTGCAATCTTCAAATCTCTATCCAGAAACATCAATTCTCATCACTCAACCCTGAACGCTCAGTCCTCAATGTTCAATCCTCAATACTCAATTCTCAATCTTCAATCGTGAATACTGAATCTTCAATCCTCAATCCTCAATCCTCAATCCTCAATCCTCAATCCTCAATCCTCAGTAATCAATCCTCAACCTTCAATACTCAATCGTCAATCCTCAGTCCTCAATCCTCAATCCTCAATCCTCAATCCTCAATTCTCAATCGTCAATCCTCAATACTCAATCTTCAATCCTCAATGCTCAGTCCTCAAATTTCAATTCTGAATCCTCAATCCGGAAGCCTCAATCTTCAGCCCTCAGTCCTCAACAATCAGTTGTCAATCCTCAATCCTCAATAGAATATACTCAATTCACAGTTTTCAATACTCAATACTCAATCTGCAATGTTCAAATCTCTATCCAGAAACATCAATTCTCATCACTCAACCCTGAACGCTCAGTCCTCAATGTTCAATCCTCAATCCTCAATTCTCAATCTTCAATCGTCAATACTGAATCTTCAATCCTCAATCCTCAATCCTCAATCCTCAATCCTCAATCCTCAATCCTCAATCCTCAGTAATCAATCCTCAACCGTCAATACTCAATCGTCAATCCTCAATTCTCAATCTTCAATCCTCAATGCTCAATCTTCAATCCTCAATGCTCAGTCCTCAAATTTCAATTCTGAATCCTCAATCCGGAACCATCAATCTTCAGCCCTCAGTCCTCAACAATCAGTTGTCAATCCTCAATCCTCAATAGAATATACTCAATTCACAGTTTTCAATACTCAACACTCAATCTGCAATGTTCAAATCTCTATCCAGAAACATCAATTCTCATCACTCAACCCTGAACGCTCAGTCCTCAATGTACAATCCTCAATCCTCAATTCTCAATCTTCAATCGTCAATACTGAATCTTCAATCCTCAATCCTCAATCCTCAATCCTCAATCCTCAATCCTCAATCCTCAATCCTCAATCCTCAATCCTCAGTAATCAATCCTCAACCGTCAATACTCAATCGTCAATCCTCAGTCCTCAATCCTCAATCCTCAATCCTCGTTCCTCAAACATCAATCCTCAACACTCAGTACTCACCCTCAATTCTCAATTCTCAATCCTCAATCCTCAATCCTCAATCTTCAGTCCTCAATAAACAATCTCCAATCCCAGATCCTCAATCCCCGATCCTCAATCCTTAATCCTCAATATTCAATCCTCAGACATCAAACATCAATACTCAACCCTCAGACCTCGTCCTCAATCCACAACACTCAATCCTCAATCCTCAATCATCAATCATTAACAGTCAACCTTCAATCCTCAATACTCAATCCTCAATCCTCAACACGCAATCCTCAATGTTCAATCCTCAATACCCAATCCTCAGTCTTCAAACCTCAATCCTCAATCCTCAATCCTCAATCCTCAATCCTCAGACCTCAAACCTCAATCCTGAATCCTCAATCCTGAATCCTCAATCTTCAGCCCTGAGTCCTCAACAATCAGTTGTCAATCCTGAATCCTCAATACAATATCCTCAATTCACAGTTTTCAATACTCAATACTCAATCTGCAATCTTCAGATCTCTATCCACAAACATCAATTCTCATCACTCAACCCTCAATACTCAGTCCCCAATCCTCAATCATCAATCCTAAATCCTCAATCCTCAATCCACAATCCTCAACATTCAATCCTCAATACTCAATCTTCAATCCTCAATCCTCAATACTCAATCCTCAATTCTCAATCCTCGATCGTCAATCTTCAATCCTCAATTCTCAATCTTCAATCCTCAATCCTCAATCCTCAATCCTCAATCCTCAATCCTCATTCTTCAATCCTCAATAACCAATCCTCAGTCTTCAAACCCTCAATCCTCAATCCTCAATTCTCAATCCTCAATCCTCAGTCCTCGGTCCTCAAACCTCAATCCTCAATCCTCAGCCCTCATCCTCAATCCTCAATCCTCAATCCTCAATTCTCAATCTTCAATCCTCAATACTCAATCTTCAATCCTCAATGCTCAGTCCTCAAATTTCAATTCTGAATCCTCAAACAGGAACCCTCAATCTTCAGCCCTCAGTCCTCAACAATCAGTTGTCAATCCTCAATCCTCAATAGAATATACTCAGTTCACAGTTTTCAATACTCAATACTCAATCTGCAATCTTCAAATCTCTATCCACAAACATCAATTCTCATCACTCAACCCTCAACACTCAGTCCTCAATGTTCAATCCTCAATCCTCAATTCTCAATCTTCAATCCTCAATACTGAACCTTCAATCCTCAATCCTCAAACCTCAGTCCTCAGTCCTCAATCCTCAATCTTAATCTTCAATCCTCAGTACTCAATCTTCAATCCTCAATCCTCAATCCTCAATCCTCAATCCTCAATCTTCAATCCTCAATACTCAATCTTCAATCCTCAATCGTCAATCCTCAATCCTCAATCCTCAATCCTCAATCTTCAATCTTCAGTACTCAATCTTCAATCCTCAATCCTGAATCCTCAATCCTCAATCCTCAATCTTCAATCCTCAATACTCAATCTTCAATCCTCAATCCTCAATCCTCTATCCTCAATCCTCAATCCTCAATCATCAATCGTCAATCCTCAATCCTCAATACTCAATCTCCAATCCTCAATCCTCTGTCCTCAATCCTCAATGCTCAATCTTCAATCCTCAATACCCAATCCTTAATCTTAAATCCTCAATCCTCAATTCGCAATCCTCAATCCTCAATCCTCAGGCCTCAAGTATCAATACTCAACCCTCAGTCCTCGTCCTAAATCCACGACATTCAATCCTCAATCCTCAATCGTCATTCATCAATATTCAAACTTCAATCCTCAATCCTCAGTCCCCAATCCTCAATCATCAACCCTAAATCCTCAACCCTCAATCCTCAATCTTAATCTTCAATCCTCAACCCTCAATCTTCAATCCTCAATCCTCAATCCTCAATCGTCAATCCTCAATCCTCAATCTTCAATCCTCAATAGTCGATCTTCAATCCTCAATACTCAATATTCAATCCTCAATCCTCAATCCTCAATCCTCAATCATCATTCTTCAATCCTCAATACCCTATCCTCAATCTTCAATCCTCAATCCTCAATCCTCAATCCTCAATACCCAATCCTCAATCTTCAATCCTCAACCCTCAATCCTCAATTCTCAAACCTCAATCCTCAATCCTCAGACCTCAAACATAAATATTCAACCCTCAGTCCTCGTCCTCAATCCTCAACCCTCAATCCTCAACACTCAATCGTCAATCCTCAATCTTCAATCGTCAATTCTCAATTCTCAATCCTCAATCCTCAATCCTCAATCTTCAATCCTCAATACTCAATCTTCAATCCTCAATCCTCAAACCTCAATCCTCAGTCCTCAATCCTCAATCCTCAATCTTCAGCCCTGAGTCCTCAACAATCAGTTGCCAATCCTGAATCCTCAATACAATATCCTCAATTCACAGTTTTCAATACTCAATACTCAATCTGCAATCTTCAGATCTCTATCCACAAACATCAATTCTCATCACTCAACCCTCAATACTCAGTCCCCAATCCTCAATCATCAACCCTAAATCCTCAACCCTCAATCCTCAATCTTAATCTTCAATCCTCAACCCTCAATCTTCAATCTTCAATCCTCAATCCTCAATCGTCAATCCTCAATCCTCAATCTTCAATCCTCAATACTCAATCTTCAATCCTCAATCCTCAAACCTCAATCCTCAATCCTCAATCCTCAATCCTCAATCTTTATTCATCAATATTCAACCTTCAATCCTCAATCCTCAATCCTCAATCCCCAATCCTCAATGTTCAATCCTCAACAGTCAATCCTCAATCTTCAATCCTCAATTCCCAATCCTCAATCTTCAATCCTCAATCCTCAATCCTCAATTCTCAATCCTCAATCCTCAATCCTCAGACCTCAATCATAAATATTCAACCCTCAGTCCTCGTCCTCAATCCACAACCCTCAATCCTCAATCCTCAATCCTCAATCCTCAATCTTCAATCCTCAATCCTCAATCCTCAATCCTCAATCCTCAATCCTCAAGTCTCAATCTTCAATCCTCAATACTCAATCTTCAATCCTCAATACTCAATCCTCAATCCTCAATCCTCAATCCTCAATATTCAATCCTCAATACTCAATATTCAATCCTCAATCCTCAATACTCGATCCCCAATCCTCATTCTTCAATCCTCATTCTTCAATCCTCAATACCCAATCCTCAATCTTCAATCTTCAATCGTCAATACTCAGTTCGCAATCCTCAATCCTCAATCCTCAGACCTCAGGCATCAACACTCAACCCTCAGTCCTCGTTCTCAGTCCACAACCCTCAATCCTCAATCCTCAATCTTCATTCATCAATATTCAACCTTCAATCCTCAATCCTCAATCCTCAATCCTCAATCCTCAATGTTCAATCCTCAACAGCCAATCCTCAATCTTCAGTCCTCAATCCTCAATCCTCAATTCTCAATCCTCAATCCTCAATCCTCAGTCCTCTCTCCTCAAACCTCAATCCTGAATCCTCAATCCAGAATCCTCAAGCTTCTGCCCTCAGTCCTCAACAATCAGTTGTCAATCCTCAATCCTCAATAGAATATCATCAATTCACAGTTTTCAATACTCAATACTCAATCTGCAATCTTCAAATCTCTATCCACAAACATCAATTCTCATCATTCAACCCTCAACATTCAGTCCCCAGTCCTCAATTTTCAATCCTCAATCCTCAATCCTCAATCCACAATCCTCAACCTTCAATCCTCAATACTCAATCTTCAATCCTCAATCCTCAATACTCAATCCTCAATTCTCAATCCTCGATCGTCAATCTTCAATCCTCAATTCTCAATCTTCAATCCTCAATCCTCAATCCTCAATCCTCAATCCTCATTCTTCAATCCTCAATACCCAATCCTCAGAATTCAACCCTCAATCCTCAATCCTCAATTCTCAATCCTCAATCCTCAGCCCTCGGTCCTCAAACCTCAATCCTCAACCCTTAGCCCTCATCCTCAATCCTCAATCCTCAATCCTCATTTCTCAATCTTCAATCCTCAATACTCAATCTTCAATCCTCAATGCTCAGTCCTCAAATCTCAATTCTGAATCCTCAATCGGGAACCCACAATCTTCAGCCCTCAGTCCTCAACAATCAGTTGTCAATCCTCAATCCTCAATACAATATACTCAATCCACAGTTTTCAATACTTAATACTCAATCTGCAATCTTCAAATCTCTATCCACAAACATCAATTCTCATCACTCAACCCTCAACACTCAGTCCTCAATGTTCAATCCCCAATCCTCAATTCTCAATCTTCAATCCTCAATACTCAATCTTCAATCCTCAATCCTCAATCCTGTATCCTCAATCCTCAATCCTCAATACTCAATCGTCAATCTTCAATCCTCAATACTCAATCTCCAATCCTCAATCCTCTGTCCTCAATCCTCAATGCTCAATCTTCAATCCTCAATACCCAATCCTCAATCTTAAATCCTCAATCCTCAATTCGCAATCCTCAATCCTCAATCCTCAGGCCTCAAGTATCAATACTCAACCCTCAGTCCTCGTCCTCAATCCACGACCTTCAATCCTCAATCCTCAATCGTCATTCATCAATATTCAACCTTCAATTCTCAATCCTCAATCCTCAATCCTCAATCCTCAATCCTCAATGTTCAATCATCAATACCCGATCCTCAGTCTTCAATCCTCAATCCTCAATCCTCAATCCTCAATCCTCAATCATCAATCCTCAGTCCTCAAACCTCAATCCTGAATCCTCAATCCTGAATCCTCAATCTTCAGCCCTCAGCCCTCAACAGTCAGTGGTCCATCCTCAATCCTCAATAGAATACCATGATTTCACAGTTTTCAATACTCAATACTCAACCTGCAATCTTCAAATCTCTATCCACAAACATCAATTCTCATCACTTAACCCTCAACAATCAGTCCCCAATCCACAATATTCAAGCCTCAATCCTCAATCCTCAATCCACAATCCTCAACCTTCAATCCTCAATACTCAATCTTCAATCCTCAATCCCCAACCCTCAATCCTCAATTCGCAATCCTCAATAGTCGATCTTCAATCCTCAATACTCAATATTCAATCCTCAATCCTCAATCCTCAATCCTCAATCATCATTCTTCAATCCTCAATACCCTATCCTCAATCTTCAATCCTCAATCCTCAATCCTCAATACCCAATCCTCAATCTTCAATCCTCAACCCTCAATCCTCAATTCTCAATCCTCAATCCTCAATCCTCAGACCTCAAACATAAATATTCAACCCTCAGTCCTCGTCCTCAATCCTCAACCCTCAATCCTCAACCCTCAATCCTCAATCCTCAATCTTCAATCGTCAATCCTCAATACTCAATCTTCAATCCTCAATCCTCAATCCTCAATCTTCATTCGTCAATACTCAATCTTCAATCCTCAATCTTCAATCCTCAATCCTCAATCCTCAGTTCGCAATCCTCAATCCTCAATCCTCAGACCTCAGGCATCAACACTCAACCCTCAGTCCTCGTTCTCAATCCACAACCCTCAATCCTCAATCCTCAATCTTCATTCATCAATATTCAACCTTCAATCCTCAATCCTCAATCCTCAATCCTCAATCCTCAATGTTCAATCCTCAACAGCCAATCCTCAATCTTCAATCCTCAATCCTCAATCCTCAATTCTCAATCCTCAATCCTCAACCCTCAGTCCTCTCTCCTCAAACCTCAATCCTGAATCCTCAATCCAGAATCCTCAAGCTTCAGCCCTCAGTCCTCAACAATCAGTTGTCAATCCTCAATCCTCAATAGAATATCATCAATTCACAGCTTTCAATACTCAATACTCAATCTGCAATCTTCAAATCTCTATCCACAAACATCAATTCTCATCATTCAACCCTCAACACTCAGTCCCCAATCCTCAATTTTCAATCCTCAATCCTCAATCCTCAATCCACAATCCTCAACCTTCAATCCTCAATACTCAATCTTCAATCCTCAATCCTCAATACTCAATCCTCAATTCTCAATCCTCGATCGTCAATCTTCAATCCTCAATCCTCAATCCTCAATCCTCAATCCTCATTCTTCAATCCTCAATACCCAATCCTCAATCTTCAATCCTCAATCCTCAATCCTCAATCCTCAATCCTCATTCTTCAATCCTCAATACCCAATCCTCAATCTTCAATCCTTAATCCTCAATCCTCAATTCTCAACCCTCAATCCTCAGTCCACAGTCATCAAACCTCAATCCTCAAACCTCAGCCCTCATTATCAATCCTCAATCCTCAATCCTTAATCTTCAATCCTCAATACTCAATATTCAATCCTCAATCCTCAGTCCTCAAATCTCAATTCTGAATCCTCAATCCTGCATCCTCAATCCTCAGCCCTCAGTCCTCAACAATCAGTTGTCAATCCTCAATCCCCAATAGAATATCCTCAATCCACAGTTTTCAATACTCAATACTCAATCTGCAATCTTCAAATCTCTATCCAGAAACATCAATTCTCATCACTCAACCCTGAACGCTCAGTCCTCAATGTTCAATCCTCAATACTCAATTCTCAATCTTCAATCGTCAATACTGAATCTTCAATCCTCAATCCTCAATCCTCAATCCTCAATCCTCAATCCTCAGTCCTCAGTAATCAATCCTCAACGTTCAATACTCAATCGTCAATCCTCGGTCCTCAATCCTCAATCCTCAATCCTCAATCCTCAATTCTCAATCTTCAATCCTCAATACTCAATCTTCAATCCTCAGTCCTCAATCCTCTATCCTCAATCCTCAATCCTCAATACTCAATCGTCAATCTTCAATCCTCAATACTCAATCTCCAATCCTCAATCCTCTGTCCTCAATCCTCAATGCTCAATCTTCAATCCTCAATACCCAATCCTCAATCTTAAATCCTCAATCCTCAATTCGCAATCCTCAATCCTCAATCCTCAGGCCTCAAGTATCAATACTCAACCCTCAGTCCTCGTCCTCAATCCACGACCTTCAATCCTCAATCCTCAATCGTCATTCATCAATATTCAACCTTCAATTCTCAATCCTCAATCCTCAATCCTCAATCCTCAATCCTCAATGTTCAATCATCAATACCCGATACTCAGTCTTCAATCCTCAATCCTCAATCCTCAATCCTCAATCCTCAATCATCAATCCTCAGTCCTCAAACCTCAATCCTGAATCCTCAATCCTGAATCCTCAATCTTCAATCGTCAATCCTCAATACTCAATCTTCAATCCTCAATCCTCAATCCTCAATCTTCATTCGTCAATACTCAATCTTCAATCCTCAATCTTCAATCCTCAATCCTCAATCCTCAGTTCGCAATCCTCAATCCTCAATCCTCAGACCTCAGGCATCAACACTCAACCCTCAGTCCTCGTTCTCAATCCACAACCCTCAATCCTCAATCCTCAATCTTCATTCATCAATATTCAACCTTCAATCCTCAATCCTCAATCCTCAATCCTCAATCCTCAATGTTCAATCCTCAACAGCCAATCCTCAATCTTCAATCCTCAATCCTCAATCCTCAATTCTCAAACCTCAATCCTCAACCCTCAGTCCTCTCTCCACAAACCTCAATCCTGAATCCTCAATCCAGAATCCTCAAGCTTCAGCCCTCAGTCCTCAACAATCAGTTGTCAATCCTCAATCCTCAATAGAATATCATCAATTCACAGCTTTCAATACTCAATACTCAATCTGCAATCTTCAAATCTCTATCCACAAACATCAATTCTCATCATTCAACCCTCAACACTCAGTCCCCAATCCTCAATTTTCAATCCTCAATCCTCAATCCTCAATCCACAATCCTCAACCTTCAATCCTCAATACTCAATCTTCAATCCTCAATCCTCAATACTCAATCCTCAATTCTCAATCCTCGATCGTCAATCTTCAATCCTCAATCCTCAATCCTCAATCCTCAATCCTCATTCTTCAATCCTCAATACCCAATCCTCAATCTTCAATCCTCAATCCTCAATCCTCAATCCTCAATCCTCATTCTTCAATCCTCAATACCCAATCCTCAATCTTCAATCCTTAATCCTCAATCCTCAATTCTCAACCCTCAATCCTCAGTCCACAGTCATCAAACCTCAATCCTCAAGCCTCAGCCCTCATTATCAATCCTCAATCCTCAATCCTTAATCTTCAATCCTCAATACTCAATATTCAATCCTCAATCCTCAGTCCTCAAATCTCAATTCTGAATCCTCAATCCTGCATCCTCAATCCTCAGCCCTCAGTCCTCAACAATCAGTTGTCAATCCTCAATCCCCAATAGAATATCCTCAATCCACAGTTTTCAATACTCAATACTCAATCTGCAATCTTCAAATCTCTATCCAGAAACATCAATTCTCATCACTCAACCCTGAACGCTCAGTCCTCAATGTTCAATCCTCAATACTCAATTCTCAATCTTCAATCGTCAATACTGAATCTTCAATCCTCAATCCTCAATCCTCAATCCTCAATCCTCAATCCTCAGTCCTCAGTAATCAATCCTCAACGTTCAATACTCAATCGTCAATCCTCAGTCCTCAATCCTCAATCCTCAATCCTCAATCCTCAATTCTCACTCTTCAATCCTCAATACTCAATCTTCGATCCTCAATGCTCAGTCCTCAAATTTCAATTCTGAATCCTCAATCCGGAACCCTCAATCTTCAGCTCTCAGTCCTCAGCAATCAGTTGTCAATCCTCAATCCTCAATAGAATATACTCAATTCACAGTTTTCAATACTCAATACTCAATCTGCAATGTTCAAATCTCTATCCAGAAACATCAATTCTCATCACTCAACCCTGAACGCTCAGTCCTCAATGTTCAATCCTCAATCCTCAATTCTCAATCTTCAATCGTCAATACTGAATCTTCAATCCTCAATCCTCAATCCTCAATCCTCAATCCTCAATCCTCAATCCTCAATCCTCAATCCTCAGTAATCAATCCTCAACCGTCAATACTCAATCGTCAATCCTCAGTCCTCAATCCTCAATCCTCAATCCTCGTTCCTCAACCTCAATCCTCAACACTCAGTACTCACCCTCAATTCTCAATTCTCAATCCTCAATCCTCAATCCTCAATCTTCAATCCTCAATACTCAATCTTCAATCCTCAATCCTCAATCCTCAATCCTCAATCCTCAATCCTCAATCCTCAATCTTTATTCATCAATATTCAACCTTCAATCCTCAATCCTCAATCCTCAATCCTCAATCCTCAATGTTCAATCCTCAACAGTCAATCCTCAATCTTCAATCCTCAATTCCCAATCATCAATCTTCAATCCTCAATCCTCAATCCTCAATTCTCAATCCTCAATCCTCAATCCTCAGACCTCAGGCATCAACACTCAACCCTCAGTCCTCGTTCTCAGTCCACAACCCTCAATCCTCAATCCTCAATCTTCATTCATCAATATTCAACCTTCAATCCTCAATCCTCAATCCTCAATCCTCAATCCTCAATGTTCAATCCTCAACAGCCAATCCTCAATCTTCAGTCCTCAATCCTCAATCCTCAATTCTCAATCCTCAATCCTCAATCCTCAATCCTCAGTCCTCTCTCCTCAAACCTCAATCCTGAATCCTCAATCCAGAATCCTCAAGCTTCTGCCCTCAGTCCTCAACAATCAGTTGTCAATCCTCAATCCTCAATAGAATATCATCAATTCACAGTTTTCAATACTCAATACTCAATCTGCAATCTTCAAATCTCTATCCACAAACATCAATTCTCATCATTCAACCCTCAACATTCAGTCCCCAGTCCTCAATTTTCAATCCTCAATCCTCAATCCTCAATCCACAATCCTCAACCTTCAATCCTCAATACTCAATCTTCAATCCTCAATCCTCAATACTCAATCCTCAATTCTCAATCCTCGATCGTCAATCTTCAATCCTCAATTCTCAATCTTCAATCCTCAATCCTCAATCCTCAATCCTCAATCCTCATTCTTCAATCCTCAATACCCAATCCTCAGAATTCAACCCTCAATCCTCAATCCTCAATTCTCAATCCTCAATCCTCAGCCCTCGGTCCTCAAACCTCAATCCTCAACCCTTAGCCCTCATCCTCAATCCTCAATCCTCAATCCTCATTTCTCAATCTTCAATCCTCAATACTCAATCTTCAATCCTCAATGCTCAGTCCTCAAATCTCAATTCTGAATCCTCAATCCGGAACCCACAATCTTCAGCCCTCAGTCCTCAACAATCAGTTGTCAATCCTCAATCCTCAATACAATATACTCAATCCACAGTTTTCAATACTCAATACTCAATCTGCAATCTTCAAATCTCTATCCACAAACATCAATTCTCATCACTCAACCCTCAACACTCAGTCCTCAATGTTCAATCCTCAATCCTCAATTCTCAATCTTCAATCCTCAATACTCAATCTTCAATCCTCAATCCTCAATCCTCTATCCTCAATCCTCAATCCTCAATACTCAATCGTCAATCTTCAATCCTCAATACTCAATCTCCAATCCTCAATCCTCTGTCCTCAATCCTCAATGCTCAATCTTCAATCCTCAATACCCAATCCTCAATCTTAAATCCTCAATCCTCAATTCGCAATCCTCAATCCTCAATCCTCAGGCCTCAAGTATCAATACTCAACCCTCAGTCCTCGTCCTCAATCCACGACCTTCAATCCTCAATCCTCAATCGTCATTCATCAATATTCAACCTTCAATTCTCAATCCTCAATCCTCAATCCTCAATCCTCAATCCTCAATGTTCAATCATCAATACCCGATACTCAGTCTTCAATCCTCAATCCTCAATCCTCAATCCTCAATCCTCAATCATCAATCCTCAGTCCTCAAACCTCAATCCTGAATCCTCAATCCTGAATCCTCAATCTTCAGCCCTCAGCCCTCAACAGTCAGTGGTCCATCCTCAATCCTCAATAGAATACCATGATTTCACAGTTTTCAATACTCAATACTCAACCTGCAATCTTCAAATCTCTATCCACAAACATCAATTCTCATCACTTAACCCTCAACAATCAGTCCCCAATCCACAATATTCAAGCCTCAATCCTCAATCCTCAATCCACAATCCTCAACCTTCAATCCTCAATACTCAATCTTCAATCCTCAATCCTCAATCCTCAATACCCAATCCTCAATCTTCAATCCTCAACCCTCAATCCTCAATTCTCAATCCTCAATCCTCAATCCTCAGACCTCAAACATAAATATTCAACCCTCAGTCCTCGTCCTCAATCCTCAACCCTCAATCCTCAACCCTCAATCCTCAATCCTCAATCTTCAATCGTCAATCCTCAATACTCAATCTTCAATCCTCAATCCTCAATCCTCAATCTTCATTCGTCAATACTCAATCTTCAATCCTCAATCTTCAATCCTCAATCCTCAATCCTCAGTTCGCAATCCTCAATCCTCAATCCTCAGACCTCAGGCATCAACACTCAACCCTCAGTCCTCGTTCTCAATCCACAACCCTCAATCCTCAATCCTCAATCTTCATTCATCAATATTCAACCTTCAATCCTCAATCCTCAATCCTCAATCCTCAATCCTCAATGTTCAATCCTCAACAGCCAATCCTCAATCTTCAATCCTCAATCCTCAATCCTCAATCCTCAATCCTCAATCCTCAATCCTCAGTCCTCTCTCCTCAAACCTCAATCCTGAATCCTCAATCCAGAATCCTCAAGCTTCTGCCCTCAGTCCTCAACAATCAGTTGTCAATCCTCAATCCTCAATAGAATATCATCAATTCACAGTTTTCAATACTCAATACTCAATCTGCAATCTTCAAATCTCTATCCACAAACATCAATTCTCATCATTCAACCCTCAACATTCAGTCCCCAGTCCTCAATTTTCAATCCTCAATCCTCAATCCTCAATCCACAATCCTCAACCTTCAATCCTCAATACTCAATCTTCAATCCTCAATCCTCAATACTCAATCCTCAATTCTCAATCCTCGATCGTCAATCTTCAATCCTCAATTCTCAATCTTCAATCCTCAATCCTCAATCCTCAATCCTCAATCCTCATTCTTCAATCCTCAATACCCAATCCTCAGAATTCAACCCTCAATCCTCAATCCTCAATTCTCAATCCTCAATCCTCAGCCCTCGGTCCTCAAACCTCAATCCTCAACCCTTAGCCCTCATCCTCAATCCTCAATCCTCAATCCTCATTTCTCAATCTTCAATCCTCAATACTCAATCTTCAATCCTCAATGCTCAGTCCTCAAATCTCAATTCTGAATCCTCAATCCGGAACCCACAATCTTCAGCCCTCAGTCCTCAACAATCAGTTGTCAATCCTCAATCCTCAATACAATATACTCAATCCACAGTTTTCAATACTCAATACTCAATCTGCAATCTTCAAATCTCTATCCACAAACATCAATTCTCATCACTCAACCCTCAACACTCAGTCCTCAATGTTCAATCCTCAATCCTCAATTCTCAATCTTCAATCCTCAATACTCAATCTTCAATCCTCAATCCTCAATCCTCTATCCTCAATCCTCAATCCTCAATACTCAATCGTCAATCTTCAATCCTCAATACTCAATCTCCAATCCTCAATCCTCTGTCCTCAATCCTCAATGCTCAATCTTCAATCCTCAATACCCAATCCTCAATCTTAAATCCTCAATCCTCAATTCGCAATCCTCAATCCTCAATCCTCAGGCCTCAAGTATCAATACTCAACCCTCAGTCCTCGTCCTCAATCCACGACCTTCAATCCTCAATCCTCAATCGTCATTCATCAATATTCAACCTTCAATTCTCAATCCTCAATCCTCAATCCTCAATCCTCAATCCTCAATGTTCAATCATCAATACCCGATACTCAGTCTTCAATCCTCAATCCTCAATCCTCAATCCTCAATCCTCAATCATCAATCCTCAGTCCTCAAACCTCAATCCTGAATCCTCAATCCTGAATCCTCAATCTTCAGCCCTCAGCCCTCAACAGTCAGTGGTCCATCCTCAATCCTCAATAGAATACCATGATTTCACAGTTTTCAATACTCAATACTCAACCTGCAATCTTCAAATCTCTATCCACAAACATCAATTCTCATCACTTAACCCTCAACAATCAGTCCCCAATCCACAATATTCAAGCCTCAATCCTCAATCCTCAATCCACAATCCTCAACCTTCAATCCTCAATACTCAATCTTCAATCCTCAATCCTCAATCCTCAATACCCAATCCTCAATCTTCAATCCTCAACCCTCAATCCTCAATTCTCAATCCTCAATCCTCAATCCTCAGACCTCAAACATAAATATTCAACCCTCAGTCCTCGTCCTCAATCCTCAACCCTCAATCCTCAACCCTCAATCCTCAATCCTCAATCTTCAATCGTCAATCCTCAATACTCAATCTTCAATCCTCAATCCTCAATCCTCAATCTTCATTCGTCAATACTCAATCTTCAATCCTCAATCTTCAATCCTCAATCCTCAATCCTCAGTTCGCAATCCTCAATCCTCAATCCTCAGACCTCAGGCATCAACACTCAACCCTCAGTCCTCGTTCTCAATCCACAACCCTCAATCCTCAATCCTCAATCTTCATTCATCAATATTCAACCTTCAATCCTCAATCCTCAATCCTCAATCCTCAATCCTCAATGTTCAATCCTCAACAGCCAATCCTCAATCTTCAATCCTCAATCCTCAATCCTCAATTCTCAATCCTCAATCCTCAACCCTCAGTCCTCTCTCCTCAAACCACAATCCTGAATCCTCAATCCAGAATCCTCAAGCTTCAGCCCTCAGTCCTCAACAATCAGTTGTCAATCCTCAATCCTCAATAGAATATCATCAATTCACAGTTTTCAATACTCAATACTCAATCTGCAATCTTCAAATCTCTATCCACAAACATCAATTCTCATCATTCAACCCTCAACACTCAGTCCCCAATCCTCAATTTTCAATCCTCAATCCTCAATCCTCAATCCACAATCCTCAACCTTCAATCCTCAATACTCAATCTTCAGTCCTCAATCCTCAATACTCAATCCTCAATTCTCAATCCTCGATCGTCAATCTTCAATCCTCAATCCTCAATCCTCAATCCTCAATCCTCATTCTTCAATCCTCAATACTCAATCCTCAATCCTCAATCCTCAATCCTCAATCCTCAATCCTCAATCCTCATTCTTCAATCCTCAATACCCAATCCTCAATCTTCAATCCTTAATCCTCAATCCTCAATTCTCAACCCTCAATCCTCAGTCCACAGTCATCAAACCTCAATCCTCAAACCTCAGCCCTCATTATCAATCCTCAATCCTCAATCCTCAATCCTTAATCTTCAATCCTCAATACTCAATATTCAATCCTCAATCCTCAGTCCTCAAATCTCAATTCTGAATCCTCAATCCTGCATCCTCAATCCTCAGCCCTCAGTCCTCAACAATCAGTTGTCAATCCTCAATCCCCAATAGAATATCCTCAATCCACAGATTTCAATACTCAATACTCAATCTGCAATCTTCAAATCTCTATCCAGAAACATCAATTCTCATCACTCAACCCTGAACGCTCAGTCCTCAATGTTCAATACTCAATACTCAATTCTCAATCTTCAATCGTCAATACTGAATCTTCAATCCTTAATCCTCAATCCTCAATCCTCAATCCTCAATCCTCAATCCTCAGTAATCAATCCTCAACCTTCAATACTCAATCGTCAATCCTCAGTCCTCAATCCTCAATCCTCAATCCTCAATCCTCAATTCTCAATCTTCAATCCTCAATACTCAATATTCAATCCTCAATCCTCAGTCCTCAAATCTCAATTCTGAATCCTCAATCCTGCATCCTCAATCCTCAGCCTTCAGTCCTCAACAATCAGTTGTCAATCCTCAATCCCCAATAGAATATCCTCAATCCACAGATTTCAATACTCAATACTCAATCTGCAATCTTCAAATCTCTATCCAGAAACATCAATTCTCATCACTCAACCCTGAACGCTCAGTCCTCAATGTTCAATTCTCAATACTCAATTCTCAATCTTCAATCGTCAATACTGAATCTTCAATCCTTAATCCTCAATCCTCAATCCTCAATCCTCAATCCTCAACCCTCAGTAATCAATCCTCAACCTTCAGTACTCAATCGTCAATCCTCAGTCCTCAATCCTCAATCCTCAATCCTCAATCCTCAATTCTCAATCTTCAATCCTCAATACTCAATCTTCAATCCTCAATGCTCAGTCCTCAAATTTCAATTCTGAATCCTCAATCCGGAACCCTCAATCTTCAGCCCTCAGTCCTCAACAATCAGTTGTCAATCCTCAATCCTCAATAGAATATACTCAATTCACAGTTTTCAATACTCAATACTCAATCTGCAATGTTCAAATCTCTATCCAGAAACATCAATTCTCATCACTCAACCCTGAACGCTCAGTCCTCAATGTTCAATCCTCAATCCTCAATTGTCAATCTTCAATCGTCAATACTGAATCTTCAATCCTCAATCCTCAATCCTCAATCCTCAATCCTCAGTAATCAATCCTCAACCGTCAATACTCAATCGTCAATCCTCAGTCCTCAATCCTCAATCCTCAACCCTCGTTCCTCAAACATCAATCCTCAACACTCAGTACTCACCCTCAATTCTCAATTCTCAATCCTCAATCCTCAATCCTCAATCTTCAGTCCTCAATAAACCATCTCCAATCCCAGATCCTCAACCCCCGATCCTCAATCCTTAATCCTCAATATTCAATCCTCAGACATCAAACATCAATACTCAACCCTCAGACCTCGTCCTCAATCCACAACACTCAATACTCAATCCTCAATCATCAATCATTAACATTCAATCTTCAATCCTCAATACTCAATCCTCAATCCTCAACACGCAATCCTCAATGTTCAATCCTCAATACCCAATCCTCAGTCTTCAATCCTCAATCCTCAATCCTCAATCCTCAATCCTCAATCCTCAGACCTCAAACCTCAATCCTGAATCCTCAATCCTGAATCCTCAATCTTCAGCCCTGAGTCCTCAACAATCAGTTGCCAATCCTGAATCCTCAATACAATATCCTCAATTCACAGTTTTCAATACTCAATACTCAATCTGCAATCCTCAATCCTCAATCCTCAATCCTCAATCCTCAATCCTCAATCCTCAATCTTTATTCATCAATATTCAACCTTCAAACCTCAATCCTCAATCCTCAATCCTCAATCCTCAATGTTCAATCCTCAACAGCCAATCCTCAATCTTCAATCCTCAATCCTCAATCCTCAATATTCAATCCTCAATACTCAATATTCAATCCTCAATCCTCAATACTCAATCCCCAATCTTCATTCTTCAATCCTCATACTTCATTCCTCAATACCCAATCCTCAATCTTCAATCCTCAATCCTCAATCCTCAGTTCGCAATCCTCAATCCTCAATCCTCAGACCTCAGGCATCAACACTCAACCCTCAGTCCTCGTTCTCAATCCACAACCCTCAATCCTCAATCCTCAATCTTCATTCATCAATATTCAACCTTCAATCCTCAATCCTCAATCCTCAATCCTCAATCCTCAATGTTCAATCCTCAACAGCCAATCCTCAATCTTCAATCCTCAATCCTCAATCCTCAATTCTCAATCCTCAATCCTCAACCCTCAGTCCTCTCTCCTCAAACCACAATCCTGAATCCTCAATCCAGAATCCTCAAGCTTCAGCCCTCAGTCCTCAACAATCAGTTGTCAATCCTCAATCCTCAATAGAATATCATCAATTCACAGTTTTCAATACTCAATACTCAATCTGCAATCTTCAAATCTCTATCCACAAACATCAATTCTCATCATTCAACCCTCAACACTCAGTCCCCAATCCTCAATTTTCAATCCTCAATCCTCAATCCTCAATCCACAATCCTCAACCTTCAATCCTCAATACTCAATCTTCAGTCCTCAATCCTCAATACTCAATCCTCAATTCTCAATCCTCGATCGTCAATCTTCAATCCTCAATCCTCAATCCTCAATCCTCAATCCTCATTCTTCAATCCTCAATACTCAATCCTCAATCCTCAATCCTCAATCCTCAATCCTCAATCCTCAATCCTCATTCTTCAATCCTCAATACCCAATCCTCAATCTTCAATCCTTAATCCTCAATCCTCAATTCTCAACCCTCAATCCTCAGTCCACAGTCATCAAACCTCAATCCTCAAACCTCAGCCCTCATTATCAATCCTCAATCCTCAATCCTCAATCCTTAATCTTCAATCCTCAATACTCAATATTCAATCCTCAATCCTCAGTCCTCAAATCTCAATTCTGAATCCTCAATCCTGCATCCTCAATCCTCAGCCCTCAGTCCTCAACAATCAGTTGTCAATCCTCAATCCCCAATAGAATATCCTCAATCCACAGATTTCAATACTCAATACTCAATCTGCAATCTTCAAATCTCTATCCAGAAACATCAATTCTCATCACTCAACCCTGAACGCTCAGTCCTCAATGTTCAATACTCAATACTCAATTCTCAATCTTCAATCGTCAATACTGAATCTTCAATCCTTAATCCTCAATCCTCAATCCTCAATCCTCAACCCTCAATCCTCAGTAATCAATCCTCAACCTTCAATACTCAATCGTCAATCCTCAGTCCTCAATCCTCAATCCTCAATCCTCAATCCTCAATTCTCAATCTTCAATCCTCAATACTCAATATTCAATCCTCAATCCTCAGTCCTCAAATCTCAATTCTGAATCCTCAATCCTGCATCCTCAATCCTCAGCCTTCAGTCCTCAACAATCAGTTGTCAATCCTCAATCCCCAATAGAATATCCTCAATCCACAGATTTCAATACTCAATACTCAATCTGCAATCTTCAAATCTCTATCCAGAAACATCAATTCTCATCACTCAACCCTGAACGCTCAGTCCTCAATGTTCAATTCTCAATACTCAATTCTCAATCTTCAATCGTCAATACTGAATCTTCAATCCTTAATCCTCAATCCTCAATCCTCAATCCTCAATCCTCAACCCTCAGTAATCAATCCTCAACCTTCAGTACTCAATCGTCAATCCTCAGTCCTTAATCCTCAATCCTCAATCCTCAATCCTCAATTCTCAATCTTCAATCCTCAATACTCAATCTTCAATCCTCAATGCTCAGTCCTCAAATTTCAATTCTGAATCCTCAATCCGGAACCCTCAATCTTCAGCCCTCAGTCCTCAACAATCAGTTGTCAATCCTCAATCCTCAATGGAATATACTCAATTCACAGTTTTCAATACTCAATACTCAATCTGCAATGTTCAAATCTCTATCCAGAAACATTAATTCTCATCACTCAACCCTGAACGCTCAGTCCTCAATGTTCAATCCTCAATCCTCAATTGTCAATCTTCAATCGTCAATACTGAATCTTCAATCCTCAATCCTCAATCCTCAATCCTCAATCCTCAATCCTCAATCCTCAATCCTCAGTAATCAATCCTCAACCGTCAATACTCAATCGTCAATCCTCAGTCCTCAATCCTCAATCCTCAATCCTCGTTCCTCAAACATCAATCCTCAACACTCAGTACTCACCCTCAATTCTCAATTCTCAATCCTCAATCCTCAATCCTCAATCTTCAGTCCTCAATAAACAATCTCCAATCCCAGATCCTCAACCCCCGATCCTCAATCCTTAATCCTCAATATTCAATCCTCAGACATCAAACATCAATACTCAACCCTCAGACCTCGTCCTCAATCCACAACACTCAATCCTCAATCCTCAATCATCAATGATTAACATTCAATCTTCAATCCTCAATACTCAATCCTCAATCCTCAACACGCAATCCTCAATGTTCAATCCTCAATACCCAATCCTCAGTCTTCAATCCTCAATCCTCAATCCTCAATCCTCAATCCTCAATCCTCAATCCTCAGACCTCAAACCTCAATCCTGAATCCTCAATCCTGAATCCCCAATCTTCAGCCCTGAGTCCTCAACAATCAGTTGCCAATCCTGAATCCTCAATACAATATCCTCAATTCACAGTTTTCAATACTCAATACTCAATCTGCAATCTTCAGATCTCTATCCACAAACATCAATTCTCATCACTCAACCCTCAATACTCAGTCCCCAATCCTCAATCATCAACCCTAAATCCTCAACCCTCAATCCTCAATCTTAATCTTCAATCCTCAACCCTCAATCTTCAATCCTCAATCCTCAATCCTCAATCGTCAATCCTCAATCCTCAATCTTCAATCCTCACTACACAATCTTCAATCCTCAATCCTCAATCCTCAATCCTCAATCCTCAATCCTCAATCCTCAATCTTTATTCATCAATATTCAACATTCAATCCTCAATCCTCAATCCTCAAACCTCAATCCTCAATGTTCAATCCTCAACAGCCAATCGTCAATCTTCAATCCTCAATCCTCAATCCTCAATTCTCAATCCTCAATCCTCAATCCTCAGTCCTCTCTCCTCAAACCTCGTTCCTGAATCCTCAATCCAGAATCCACAAGCTTCAGCCCTCAGTCCTCAACAATCAGTTGTCAATCCTCAATCATCAATAGAATATCATCAATTCACAGTATTCAATACTCAATACTCAATCTGCAATCTTCAAATCTCTATCCACAAACATCAATTCTCATCATTCAACCCTCAACATTCAGTCCCCAATCCTCAATTTTCAATCCTCAATCCTCAATCCTCAATCCACAATCCTCAACCTTCAATCCTCAATACTCAATCTTCAATCCTCAATCCTCAATACTCAATCCTCAATTCTCAATACTCGATCGTCAATCTTCAATCCTCAATTCTCAATCTTCAATCCTCAATCCTCAATCCTCAATCCTCAATCCTCATTCTTCAATCCTCAATACCCAATCCTCAGTCTTCATACCCTCAATCCTCAATCCTCAATTCTCAATCCTCAATCCTCAGTCCTCGGTCCTCAAACCTCAATCCTCAACCCTCAGCCCTCATCCTCAATCCTCAATCCTCAATCCTCAATTCTCAATCTTCAATCCTCAATACTCAATCTTCAATCCTCAATGCTCAGTCCTCAAATTTCAATTCTGAATCCTCAAACCGGAACCCTCAATCTTCAGCCCTCAGTCCTCAACAATCAGTTGTCAATCCTTAATCCTCAATAGAATATACTCAGTTCACAGTTTTCAATACTCAATACTCAATCTGCAATCTTCAAATCTCTATCCACAAACATCAATTCTCATCACTCAACCCTCAACACTCAGTCCTCAATGTTCAATCCTCAATCCTCAATTCTCAATCTTCAATCCTCAATACTGAACCTTCAATCCTCAATCCTCAATCCTCAATCCTCAATCCTCAATCCTCAATCTTCAATCTTCAGTACTCAATCTTCAATCCTCAATCCTGAATCCTGAATCCTCAATCCTCAATCTTCAATCCTCAATACTCAATCTTCAATCCTCAATCCTCAGTCCTCTATCCTCAATCCTCAATCCTCAATCCTCAATCGTCAATACACAATCCTCAATACTCAATCTCCAATCCTCAATCCTCTGTCCTCAATCCTCAATGCTCAATCTTCAATCCTCAATACACAATCCTTAATCTTAAATCCTCAATCCTCAATCGTCATTCATCAATATTCAAACTTCAATCCTCAATCCTCAATCCTCAATCCTCAATCCTCAATGTTCAATCATCAATACCCGATCCTCAGTCTTCAATCCTCAATCCTCAATCCTCAATCCTCAATCCTCAATCCTCAATCTTCAATCTTCAGTACTCAATCTTCAATCCTCAATCCTGAATCCTCAATCCTCAATCCTCAATCTTCAATCCTCAATACTCAATCTTCAATCCTCAATCCTCAATCCTCTATCCTCAATCCTCAATCCTCAATCCTCAATCGTCAATACTCAATCCTCAATACTCAATCTCCAATCCTCAATCCTCTGTCCTCAATCCTCAATGCTCAATCTTCAATCCTCAATACCCAATCCTTAATCTTAATTCCTCAATCCTCAATTGGCAATCCTCAATCCTCAATCCTCAGGCCTCAAGTATCAATACTCAACCCTCAGTCCTCGTCCTCAATCCACGACCTTCAATCCTCAATCCTCAATCGTCATTCATCCATATTCAAACTTCAATCCTCAATCCTCAATCCTCAATCCTCAATCCTCAATCCTCAATGTTCAATCATCAATACCCGATCCTCAGTCTTCAATCCTCAATCCTCAATCCTCAATCCTCAATCCTCAATCCTCAATCCTGAATCCTCAATCTTCAGCCCTCGGTCCTCAACAGTCAGTGGTCCATCCTCAATCCTCAATAGAATACCATGGTTTCACAGTTTTCAGTACTCAATACTCAACCTGCAATCTTCAAATCTCTATCCACAAACATCAATTCTCATGACTTAACCCTCAACAATCAGTCCCCAATCCACAATATTCAAGCCTCAATCCTCAATCCTCAATCCACAATCCTCAACATTCAATCCTCAATACTCAATCTTCAATCCTCAATCCCCAACCCTCAATCCTCAATTCGCAACTCTCAATAGTCGATCTTCAATCCTCAATACTCAATATTCAATCCTCAATCCTCAATCCTCAATCCTCAATCATCATTCTTCAATCCTCAATACCCTATCCTCAATCTTCAATCCTCAATCCTCAATCCTCAATACCCAATCCTCAATCTTCAATCCTCAATCCTCAATCCTCAATACTCAACCCTCAATCCTCAACCCTCAATCCTCAATCCTCAATCTTCAATCGTCAATCCTCAATACTCAATCCTCAATCATCAATCCTCAATCCTCAATCTTCATTCCTCAATACTCAATCTTCCATTCTCAATCCTCAATCCTCAATCCTCAATCCTCAATATTCAATCCTCAATACTCAATATTCAATCCTCAATCCTCAATCCTCTATCCTCAATCCTCAATCCTCAATCCTCAATCGTCAATCCTCAATCCTCAATACTCAATCTCCAATCCACAATCCTCTGTCCTCAATCCTCAATGCTCAATCTTCAATCCTCAATACCCAATCCTTAATCTTAAATCCTCAATCCTCAATTCGCAATCCTCAATCCTCAATCCTCAGGCCTCAAGTATCAATACTCAACCCTCAGTCCTCGTCCTCAATCCAGGACCTTCAATCCTCAATCCTCAATCGTCATTCATCAATATTCAAACTTCAATCCTCAATCCTCAATCCTCAATCCTCAATTCTCAATCCTCAATGTTCAATCATCAATACCCGATCCTCAGTCTTCAATCCTCAATCCTCAATCCTCAATCCTCAATCCTCAATCCTCAATCCTGAATCCTCAATCTTCAGCCCTCAGTCCTCAACAGTCAGTGGTCCATCCTCAATCCTCAATAGAATACCATGATTTCACAGTTTTCAATACTCAATACTCAACCTGCAATCTTCAAATCTCTATCCACAAACATCAATTCTCATCACTTAAACCTCAACAATCAGTCCCCAATCCACAATATTCAAGCCTCAATCCTCAATCCTCAATCCACAATCCTCAACATTCAATCCTCAATACTCAATCTTCAATCCTCAATCCCCAACCCTCAATCCTCAATTCGCAACACTCAATAGTCGATCTTCAATCCTCAATACTCAATATTCAATCCTCAATCCTCAATCCTCAATCCTCAATCATCATTCTTCAATCCTCAATACCCTATCCTCAATCTTCAATCCTCAATCCTCAATCCTCAATACCCAATCCTCAATCTTCAATCCTCAATCCTCAATCCTCAATTCTCAATCCTCAATCCTCAATCCTCAGACCTCAAACACAAATATTCAACCCTCAGTCCTCGTCCTCAATCCTCAACCCTCAATCCTCAACCCTCAATCCTCAATCCTCAATCTTCAATCGTCAATCCTCAATACTCAATCCTCAATCATCAATCCTCAATCCTCAACCTTCATTCCTCAATACTCAATCTTCCATCCTCAATCCTCAATCCTCAATCCTCAATCCTCAATATTCAATCCTCAATACTCAATATTCAATCCTCAATCCTCAATACTCAATCCCCAATCTTCATTCTTCAATCCTCATTCTTCATTCCTCACAACCCAATCCTCAATCTTCAATCCTCAATCCTCAATCCGCAGTTCGCAATCCTCAATCCTCAATCCTCAGACCTCAGGCATCAACACTCAACCCTCAGACCTCGTTCTCAATCCACAACCCTCAATCCTCAAACCTCAATCTTCATTCATCAATATTCAACCTTCAGTCCTCAATCCTCAAACCTCAATCCTCAATCCTCAATGTTCAATCCTCAACAGCCAATCCTCAATCTTCAATCCTCAATCCTCAATCCTCAATTCTCAATCCTCAATCCTCAATCCTCAGTCCTCTATCCTCAAACCTCAATCCTGAATCCTCAATTCAGAATCCTCAAGCTTCAGCCCTCAGTCCTCTACAATCAGTTGTCAATCCTCAATCCTCAATAGAATATCATCAATTCACAGTTTTCAATACTCAATACTCAATCTGCAATCTTCAAATCTCTATCCACAAACATCAATTCTCATCATTCAACCCTCAACACTCAGTCCCCAATCCTCAATTTTCAATCCTCAATCCTCAATCCTCAATCCACACTCCTCAACCTTCAATTCTCAATACTTAATCTTCAATCCTCAATCCTCAATACTCAATCCTCAATCCTCAATCCTCAATCCTCAATCCTCAATCTTCAATCCTCAATCCTCAATCCTCAATACCCAATCCTCAATCTTCAATCCTCAATCCTCAATCCTCAATTCTCAATCCTCAATCCTCAATCCTCAGACCTCAAACACAAATATTCAACCCTCAGTCCTCGTCCTCAATCCTCAACCCTCAATCCTCAACCCTCAATCCTCAATCCTCAATCTTCAATCGTCAATCCTCAATACTCAATCCTCAATCATCAATCCTCAATCCTCAACCTTCATTCCTCAATACTCAATCTTCCATCCTCAATCCTCAATCCTCAATCCTCAATCCTCAATATTCAATCCTCAATACTCAATATTCAATCCTCAATCCTCAATACTCAATCCCCAATCTTCATTCTTCAATCCTCATTCTTCATTCCTCAATACCCAATCCTCAATCTTCAATCCTCAATCCTCAATCCTCAGTTCGCAATCCTCAACCCTCAATCCTCAGACCTCAGGCATCAACACTCAACCCTCAGACCTCGTTCTCAATCCACAACCCTCAATCCTCAAACCTCAATCTTCATTCATCAATATTCAACCTTCAATCCTCAATCCTCAAACCTCAATCCTCAATCCTCAATGTTCAATCCTCAACAGCCAATCCTCAATCTTCAATCCTCAATCCTCAATCCTCAATTCTCAATCCTCAATCCTCAATCCTCAGTCCTCTCTCCTCAAACCTCAATCCTGAATCCTCAATCCAGAATCCTCAAGCTTCAGCCCTCAGTCCTCAACAATCAGTTGTCAATCCTCAATCCTCAATAGAATATCATCAATTCACAGTTTTCGATACTCAATACTCAATCTGCAATCTTCAAATCTCTATCCACAAACATCAATTCTCATCATTCAACCCTCAACACTCAGTCCCCAATCCTCAATTTTCAATCCTCAATGCTCAATCCTCAATCCACACTCCTCAACCTTCAATTCTCAATACTCAATCTTCAATCCTCAATCCTCAATACTCAATCCTCAATCCTCAATCCTCAATCCTCAATCCTCAATCCTCAATCATCATTCTTCAATCCTCAATACCCAATCCTCAATCTTCAATCCTTAATCCTCAATCCTCAATTCTCAACCCTCAATCCTCAGTCCACAGTCATCAAACCTCAATCCTCAAACCTCAGCCCTCATTATCAATCCTCAATCCTCAATCCTCAATCCTTAATCTTCAATCCTCAATACTCAACATTCAATCCTCAATCCTCAGTCCTCAAATCTCAATTCTGAATCCTCAATCCTGCATCCTCAATCCTCAGCCCTCAGTCCTCAACAATCAGTTGTCAATCCTCAATCCCCAATAGAATATCCTCAATCCACAGATTTCAATACTCAATACTCAATCTGCAATCTTCAAATCTCTATCCAGAAACATCAATTCTCATCACTCAACCCTGAACGCTCAGTCCTCAATGTTCAATACTCAATACTCAATTCTCAATCTTCAATCGTCAATACTGAATCTTCAATCCTTAATCCTCAATCCTCAATCCTCAATCCTCAATCCTCAATCCTCAGTAATCAATCCTCAACCTTCAATACTCAATCGTCAATCCTCAGTCCTCAATCCTCAATCCTCAATCCTCAATCCTCAATTCTCAATCTTCAATCCTCAATACTCAATATTCAATCCTCAATCCTCAGTCCTCAAATCTCAATTCTGCATCCTCAATCCTGCATCCTCAATCCTCAGCCCTCAGTCCTCAACAATCAGTTGTCAATCCTCAATCCCCAATAGAATATCCTCAATCCACAGATTTCAATACTCAATACTCAATCTGCAATCTTCAAATCTCTATCCAGAAACATCAATTCTCATCACTCAACCCTGAACGCTCAGTCCTCAATGTTCAATACTCAATACTCAATTCTCAATCTTCAATCGTCAATACTGAATCTTCAATCCTTAATCCTCAATCCTCAATCCTCAATCCTCAATCCTCAACCCTCAGTAATCAATCCTCAACCTTCAGTACTCAATCGTCAATCCTCAGTCCTCAATCCTCAATCCTCAATCCTCAATCCTCAATTCTCAATCTTCAATCCTCAATACTCAATCTTCAATCCTCAATGCTCAGTCCTCAAATTTCAATTCTGAATCCTCAATCCGGAACCCTCAATCTTCAGCCCTCAGTCCTCAACAATCAGTTGTCAATCCTCAATCCTCAATAGAATATACTCAATTCACAGTTTTCAATACTCAATACTCAATCTGCAATTTTCAAATCTCTATCCAGAAACATCAATTCTCATCACTCAACCCTGAACGCTCAGTCCTCAATGTTCAATCCTCAATCCTCAATTGTCAATCTTCAATCGTCAATACTGAATCTTCAATCCTCAATCCTCAATCCTCAATCCTCAATCCTCAATCCTCAATCCTCAATCCTCAGTAATCAATCCTCAACCGTCAATACTCAATCGTCAATCCTCAGTCCTCAATCCTCAATCCTCAATCCTCGTTCCTCAAACATCAATCCTCAACACTCAGTACTCACCCTCAATTCTCAATTCTCAATCCTCAATCCTCAATCCTCAATCTTCAGTCCTCAATAAACAATCTCCAATCCCAGATCCTCAATCCCCGATCCTCAATCCTTAATCCTCAATATTCAATCCTCAGACCTCAAACCTCAATCCTGAATCCTCAATCCTGAATCCCCAATCTTCAGCCCTGAGTCCTCAACAATCAGTTGCCAATCCTGAATCCTCAATACAATATCCTCAATTCACAGTTTTCAATACTCAATACTCAATCTGCAATCTTCAGATCTCTATCCACAAACATCAATTCTCATCACTCAACCCTCAATACTCAGTCCCCAATCCTCAATCATCAACCCTAAATCCTCAACCCTCAATCCTCAATCTTAATCTTCAATCCTCAACCCTCAATCTTCAATCCTCAATCCTCAATCCTCAATCGTCAATCCTCAATCCTCAATCTTCAATCCTCAATACACAATCTTCAATCCTCAATCCTCAATCCTCAATTCTCAATCCTCAATCCTCAATCCTCAATCTTTATTCATCAATATTCAACATTCAATCCTCAATCCTCAATCCTCAAACCTCAATCCTCAATGTTCAATCCTCAACAGCCAATCGTCAATCTTCAATCCTCAATCCTCAATCCTCAATTCTCAATCCTCAATCCTCAATCCTCAGTCCTCTCTCCTCAAACCTCGTTCCTGAATCCTCAATCCAGAATCCACAAGCTTCAGCCCTCAGTCCTCAACAATCAGTTGTCAATCCTCAATCCTCAATAGAATATCATCAATTCACAGTATTCAATACTCAATACTCAATCTGCAATCTTCAAATCTCTATCCACAAACATCAATTCTCATCATTCAACACTCAACATTCAGTCCCCAATCCTCAATTTTCAATCCTCAATCCTCAATCCTCAATCCACAATCCTCAACCTTCAATCCTCAATACTCAATCTTCAATCCTCAATCCTCAATACTCAATCCTCAATTCTCAATCCTCGATCGTCAATCTTCAATCCTCAATTCTCAATCTTCAATCCTCAATCCTCAATCCTCAATCCTCAATCCTCATTCTTCAATCCTCAATACCCAATCCTCAGTCTTCAAACCCTCAATCCTCAATCCTCAATTCTCAATCCTCAATCCTCAGTCCTCGGTCCTCAAACCTCAATCCTCAACCCTCAGCCCTCATCCTCAATCCTCAATCCTCAATCCTCAATTCTCAATCTTCAATCCTCAATACTCAATCTTCAATCCTCAATGCTCAGTCCTCAAATTTCAATTCTGAATCCTCAAACCGGAACCCTCAATCTTCAGCCCTCAGTCCTCAACAATCAGTTGTCAATCCTTAATCCTCAATAGAATATACTCAGTTCACAGTTTTCAATACTCAATACTCAATCTGCAATCTTCAAATCTCTATCCACAAACATCAATTCTCATCACTCAACCCTCAACACTCAGTCCTCAATGTTCAATCCTCAATCCTCAATTCTCAATCTTCAATCCTCAATACTGAACCTTCAATCCTCAATCCTCAATCCTCAATCCTCAATCCTCAATCCTCAATCTTCAATCTTCAGTACTCAATCTTCAATCCTCAATCCTGAATCCTGAATCCTCAATCCTCAATCTTCAATCCTCAATACTCAATCTTCAATCCTCAATCCTCAATCCTCTATCCTCAATCCTCAATCCTCAATCCTCAATCGTCAATACTCAATCCTCAATGCTCAATCTCCAATCCTCAATCCTCTGTCCTCAATCCTCAAAGCTCAATCTTCAATCCTCAATACCCAATCCTTAATCTTAAATCCTCAATCCTCAATTCGCAATCCTCAATCCTCAATCCTCAGGCCTCAAGTATCAATACTCAACCCTCAGTCCTCGTCCTCAATCCACGACCTTCAATCCTCAATCCTCAATCGTCATTCATCAATATTCAAACTTCAATCCTCAATCCTCAATCCTCAATCCTCAATCCTCAATCCTCAATGTTCAATCATCAATACCCGATCCTCAGTCTTCAATCCTCAATCCTCAATCCTCAATCCTCAATCCTCAATCCTCAATCTTCAATCTTCAGTACTCAATCTTCAATCCTCAATCCTGAATCCTCAATCCTCAATCCTCAATCTTCAATCCTCAATACTCAATCTTCAATCCTCAATCCTCAATCCTCTATCCTCAATCCTCAATCCTCAATCCTCAATCGTCAATACTCAATCCTCAATACTCAATCTCCAATCCTCAATCCTCTGTCCTCAATCCTCAATGCTCAATCTTCAATCCTCAATACCCAATCCTTAATCTTAATTCCTCAATCCTCAATTCGCAATCCTCAATCCTCAATCCTCAGGCCTCAAGTATCAATACTCAACCCTCAGTCCTCGTCCTCAATCCACGACCTTCAATCCTCAATCCTCAATCGTCATTCATCCATATTCAAACTTCAATCCTCAATCCTCAATCCTCAATCCTCAATCCTCAATCCTCAATGTTCAATCATCAATACCCGATCCTCAGTCTTCAATCCTCAATCCTCAATCCTCAATCCTCAATCCTCAATCCTCAATCCTGAATCCTCAATCTTCAGCCCTCGGTCCTCAACAGTCAGTGGTCCATCCTCAATCCTCAATAGAATACCATGGTTTCACAGTTTTCAGTACTCAATACTCAACCTGCAATCTTCAAATCTCTATCCACAAACATCAATTCTCATCACTTAACCCTCAACAATCAGTCCCCAATCCACAATATTCAAGCCTCAATCCTCAATCCTCAATCCACAATCCTCAACATTCAATCCTCAATACTCAATCTTCAATCCTCAATCCCCAACCCTCAATCCTCAATTCGCAACTCTCAATAGTCGATCTTCAATCCTCAATACCCAATATTCAATCCTCAATCCTCAATCCTCAATCCTCAATCATCATTCTTCAATCCTCAACACCCTATCCTCAATCTTCAATCCTCAATCCTCAATCCTCAATACCCAATCCTCAATCTTCAATCCTCAATCCTCAATCCTCAATTCTCAATCCTCAATCCTCAATCCTCAGACCTCAAACACAAATATTCAACCCTCAGTCCTCGTCCTCAATACTCAACCCTCAATCCTCAACCCTCAATCCTCAATCCTCAATATTCAATCCTCAATACTCAATATTCAATCCTCAATCCTCAATACTCAATCCCCAATCTTCATTCTTCAATCCTCATTCTTCATTCCTCAATACCCAATCTTCAATCTTCAATCCTCAATCCTCAATCCTCAGTTCGCAATCCTCAATCCTCAATCCTCAGACCTCAGGCATCAACACTCAACCCTCAGACCTCGTTCTCAATACACAACCCTCAATCCTCAATCCTCAATCTTCATTCATCAATATTCAACCTTCAATCCTCAATCCTCAAACCTCAATCCTCAATCCTCAATGTTCAATCCTCAACAGCCAATCCTCAATCTTCAATCCTGAATCCTCAATCCTCAATTCTCAATCCTCAATCCTCAATCCTCAGTCCTCTCTCCTCAAACCTCAATCCTGAATCCTCAATCCAGAATCCTCAAGCTTCAGCCCTCAGTCCTCAACAATCAGTTGTCAATCCTCAATCCTCAATAGAATATCATCAATTCACAGTTTTCAATACTCAATACTCAATCTGCAATCTTCAAATCTCTATCCACAAACATCAATTCTCATCAATCAACCCTCAACACTCAGTCCCCAATCCTCAATTTTCAATCCTCAATCCTCAATCCTCAATCCACAATCCTCAACCTTCAATCCTCAATACTCAATCTTCAATCCTCAATCCTCAATACTCAATCCTCAATTCTCAATCCTCGATCGTCAATCTTCAATCCTCAATCCTCAATCCTCAATCCTCAACCCTTATTCTTCAATCCTCAATACCCAATCCTCAATCTTCAATCCTCAATCCTCAATCCTCAATCCTCAATCCTCAATCCTCATTCTTCAATCCTCAATACCCAATCCTCAATCTTCAATCCTTAATCCTCAATCCTCAATATTCAATCCTCAATCCTCAATCTTCATTCCTCAATACTCAATCTTCCATTCTCAATCCTCAATCCTCAATCCTCAATCCTCAATATTCAAACCTCAATACTCAATATTCAATCCTCAATCCTCAATCCTCTATCCTCAATCCTCAATCCTCAATCCTCAATCGTCAATCCTCAATCCTCAATACTCAATCTCCAATCCACAATCCTCTGTCCTCAATCCTCAATGCTCAATCTTCAATCCTCAATACCCAATCCTTAATCTTAAATCCTCAATCCTCAATTCGCAATCCTCAATCCTCAATCCTCAGGCCTCAAGTATCAATACTCAACCCTCAGTCCTCGTCCTCAATCCACGACCTTCAATCCTCAATCCTCAATCGTCATTCATCAATATTCAAACTTCAATCCTCAATCCTCAATCCTCAATCCTCAATTCTCAATCCTCAATGTTCAATCATCAATACCCGATCCTCAGTCTTCAATCCTCAATCCTCAATCCTCAATCCTCAATCCTCAATCCTCAATTCTGAATCCTCAATCTTCAGCCCTCAGTCCTCAACAGTCAGTGGTCCATCCTCAATCCTCAATAGAATACCATGATTTCACAGTTTTCAATACTCAATACTCAACCTGCAATCTTCAAATCTCTATCCACAAACATCAATTCTCATCACTTAAACCTCAACAATCAGTCCCCAATCCACAATATTCAAGCCTCAATCCTCAATCCTCAATCCACAATCCTCAACATTCAATCCTCAATACTCAATCTTCAATCCTCAATCCCCAACCCTCAATCCTCAATTCGCAACACTCAATAGTCGATCTTCAATCCTCAATACTCAATATTCAATCCTCAATCCTCAATCCTCAATCCTCAATCATCATTCTTCAATCCTCAATACCCTATCCTCAATCTTCAATCCTCAATCCTCAATCCTCAATACCCAATCCTCAATCTTCAATCCTCAATCCTCAATCCTCAATTCTCAATCCTCAATCCTCAATCCTCAGACCTCAAACACAAATATTCAACCCTCAGT
Organism: Calliopsis andreniformis; assembly: GCF_051401765.1. NCBI lineage: Eukaryota > Metazoa > Arthropoda > Insecta > Hymenoptera > Andrenidae > Calliopsis > Calliopsis andreniformis. The sequence goes on along the minus strand of NW_027480595.1, from coordinate 389,142 downwards.
CCTCGTCCTCAATCCTCAACCCTCAATCCTCAACCCTCAATCCTCAATCCTCAATCTTCAATCGTCAATCCTCAATACTCAATCCTCAATCATCAATCCTCAATCCTCAACCTTCATTCCTCAATACTCAATCTTCCATCCTCAATCCTCAATCCTCAATCCTCAATCCTCAATATTCAATCCTCAATACTCAATATTCAATCCTCAATCCTCAATACTCAATCCCCAATCTTCATTCTTCAATCCTCATTCTTCATTCCTCAATACCCAATCCTCAATCTTCAATCCTCAATCCTCAATCCTCAGTTCGCAATCCTCAATCCTCAATCCTCAGACCTCAGGCATCAACACTCAACCCTCAGACCTCGTTCTCAATCCACAACCCTCAATCCTCAAACCTCAATCTTCATTCATCAATATTCAACCTTCAGTCCTCAATCCTCAAACCTCAATCCTCAATCCTCAATGTTCAATCCTCAACAGCCAATCCTCAATCTTCAATCCTCAATCCTCAATCCTCAATTCTCAATCCTCAATCCTCAATCCTCAGTCCTCTATCCTCAAACCTCAATCCTGAATCCTCAATCCAGAATCCTCAAGCTTCAGCCCTCAGTCCTCAACAATCAGTTGTCAATCCTCAATCCTCAATAGAATATCATCAATTCACAGTTTTCAATACTCAATACTCAATCTGCAATCTTCAAATCTCTATCCACAAACATCAATTCTCATCATTCAACCCTCAACACTCAGTCCCCAATCCTCAATTTTCAATCCTCAATCCTCAATCCTCAATCCACACTCCTCAACCTTCAATTCTCAATACTTAATCTTCAATCCTCAATCCTCAATACTCAATCCTCAATCCTCAATCCTCAATCCTCAATCCTCAATCTTCAATCCTCAATCCTCAATCCTCAATACCCAATCCTCAATCTTCAATCCTCAATCCTCAATCCTCAATTCTCAATCCTCAATCCTCAATCCTCAGACCTCAAACACAAATATTCAACCCTCAGTCCTCGTCCTCAATCCTCAACCCTCAATCCTCAACCCTCAATCCTCAATCCTCAATCTTCAATCGTCAATCCTCAATACTCAATCCTCAATCATCAATCCTCAATCCTCAACCTTCATTCCTCAATACTCAATCTTCCATCCTCAATCCTCAATCCTCAATCCTCAATCCTCAATATTCAATCCTCAATACTCAATATTCAATCCTCAATCCTCAATACTCAATCCCCAATCTTCATTCTTCAATCCTCATTCTTCATTCCTCAATACCCAATCCTCAATCTTCAATCCTCAATCCTCAATCCTCAGTTCGCAATCCTCAACCCTCAATCCTCAGACCTCAGGCATCAACACTCAACCCTCAGACCTCGTTCTCAATCCACAACCCTCAATCCTCAAACCTCAATCTTCATTCATCAATATTCAACCTTCAATCCTCAATCCTCAAACCTCAATCCTCAATCCTCAATGTTCAATCCTCAACAGCCAATCCTCAATCTTCAATCCTCAATCCTCAATCCTCAATTCTCAATCCTCAATCCTCAATCCTCAGTCCTCTCTCCTCAAACCTCAATCCTGAATCCTCAATCCAGAATCCTCAAGCTTCAGCCCTCAGTCCTCAACAATCAGTTGTCAATCCTCAATCCTCAATAGAATATCATCAATTCACAGTTTTCGATACTCAATACTCAATCTGCAATCTTCAAATCTCTATCCACAAACATCAATTCTCATCATTCAACCCTCAACACTCAGTTCCCAATCCTCAATTTTCAATCTCCAATCCTCAATCCTCAATCCACACTCCTCAACCTTCAATTCTCAATACTCAATCTTCAATCCTCAATCCTCAATACTCAATCCTCAATCCTCAATCCTCAATCCTCAATCCTCAATCCTCAATCCTCATTCTTCAATCCTCAATACCCAATCCTCAATCTTCAATCCTTAATCCTCAATCCTCAATTCTCAACCCTCAATCCTCAGTCCACAGTCATCAAACCTCAATCCTCAAACCTCAGCCCTCATTATCAATCCTCAATCCTCAATCCTCAATCCTTAATCTTCAATCCTCAATACTCAACATTCAATCCTCAATCCTCAGTCCTCAAATCTCAATTCTGAATCCTCAATCCTGCATCCTCAATCCTCAGCCCTCAGTCCTCAACAATCAGTTGTCAATCCTCAATCCCCAATAGAATATCCTCAATTCACAGATTTCAATACTCAATACTCAATCTGCAATCTTCAAATCTCTATCCAGAAACATCAATTCTCATCACTCAACCCTGAACGCTCAGTCCTCAATGTTCAATACTCAATACTCAATTCTCAATCTTCAATCGTCAATACTGAATCTTCAATCCTTAATCCTCAATACTCAATCCTCAATCCTCAATCCTCAATCCTCAGTAATCAATCCTCAACCTTCAATACTCAATCGTCAATCCTCAGTCCTCAATCCTCAATCCTCAATCCTCAATCCTCAATTCTCAATCTTCAATCCTCAATACTCAATATTCAATCCTCAATCCTCAGTCCTCAAATCTCAATTCTGCATCCTCAATCCTGCATCCTCAATCCTCAGCCCTCAGTCCTCAACAATCAGTTGTCAATCCTCAATCCCCAATAGAATATCCTCAATCCACAGATTTCAATACTCAATACTCAATCTGCAATCTTCAAATCTCTATCCAGAAACATCAATTCTCATCACTCAACCCTGAACGCTCAGTCCTCAATGTTCAATACTCAATACTCAATTCTCAATCTTCGATCGTCAATACTGAATTTTCAATCCTTAATCCTCAATCCTCAATCCTCAATCCTCAATCCTCAACCCTCAGTAATCAATCCTCAACCTTCAGTACTCAATCGTCAATCCTCAGTCCTCAATCCTCAATCCTCAATCCTCAATCCTCAATTCTCAATCTTCAATCCTCAATACTCAATCTTCAATCCTCAATGCTCAGTCCTCAAATTTCAATTCTGAATCCTCAATCCGGAACCCTCAATCTTCAGCCCTCAGTCCTCAACAATCAGTTGTCAATCCTCAATCCTCAATAGAATATACTCAATTCACAGTTTTCAATACTCAATACTCAATCTGCAATTTTCAAATCTCTATCCAGAAACATCAATTCTCATCACTCAACCCTGAACGCTCAGTCCTCAATGTTCAATCCTCAATCCTCAATTGTCAATCTTCAATCGTCAATACTGAATCTTCAATCCTCAATCCTCAATCCTCAATCCTCAATCCTCAATCCTCAATCCTCAATCCTCAGTAATCAATCCTCAACCGTCAATACTCAATCGTCAATCCTCAGTCCTCAATCCTCAATCCTCAATCCTCGTTCCTCAAACATCAATCCTCAACACTCAGTACTCACCCTCAATTCTCAATTCTCAATCCTCAATCCTCAATCCTCAATCTTCAGTCCTCAATAAACAATCTCCAATCCCAGATCCTCAATCCCCGATCCTCAATCCTTAATCCTCAATATTCAATCCTCAGACCTCAAACCTCAATCCTGAATCCTCAATCCTGAATCCCCAATCTTCAGCCCTGAGTCCTCAACAATCAGTTGCCAATCCTGAATCCTCAATACAATATCCTCAATTCACAGTTTTCAATACTCAATACTCAATCTGCAATCTTCAGATCTCTATCCACAAACATCAATTCTCATCACTCAACCCTCAATACTCAGTCCCCAATCCTCAATCATCAACCCTAAATCCTCAACCCTCAATCCTCAATCTTAATCTTCAATCCTCAACCCTCAATCTTCAATCCTCAATCCTCAATCCTCAATCGTCAATCCTCAATCCTCAATCTTCAATCCTCAATACACAATCTTCAATCCTCAATCCTCAATCCTCAATTCTCAATCCTCAATCCTCAATCCTCAATCTTTATTCATCAATATTCAACATTCAATCCTCAATCCTCAATCCTCAAACCTCAATCCTCAATGTTCAATCCTCAACAGCCAATCGTCAATCTTCAATCCTCAATCCTCAATCCTCAATTCTCAATCCTCAATCCTCAATCCTCAGTCCTCTCTCCTCAAACCTCGTTCCTGAATCCTCAATCCAGAATCCACAAGCTTCAGCCCTCAGTCCTCAACAGTCAGTGGTCCATCCTCAATCCTCAATAGAATACCATGGTTTCACAGTTTTCAGTACTCAATACTCAACCTGCAATCTTCAAATCTCTATCCACAAACATCAATTCTCATCACTTAACCCTCAACAATCAGTCCCCAATCCACAATATTCAAGCCTCAATCCTCAATCCTCAATCCACAATCCTCAACATTCAATCCTCAATACTCAATCTTCAATCCTCAATCCCCAACCCTCAATCCTCAATTCGCAACTCTCAATAGTCGATCTTCAATCCTCAATACTCAATATTCAATCCTCAATCCTCAATCCTCAATCCTCAATCATCATTCTTCAATCCTCAATACCCTATCCTCAATCTTCAATCCTCAATCCTCAATCCTCAATACCCAATCCTCAATCTTCAATCCTCAATCCTCAATCCTCAATTCTCAATCCTCAATCCTCAATCCTCAGACCTCAAACACAAATATTCAACCCTCAGTCCTCGTCCTCAATACTCAACCCTCAATCCTCAACCCTCAATCCTCAATCCTCTATATTCAATCCTCAATACTCAATATTCAATCCTCAATCCTCAATACTCAATCCCCAATCTTCATTCTTCAATCCTCATTCTTCATCCCTCAATACGCAATCTTCAATCTTCAATCCTCAATCCTCAATCCTCAGTTCGCAATCCTCAATCCTCAATCCTCAGACCTCAGGCATCAACACTCAACCCTCAGACCTCGTTCTCAATACACAACCCTCAATCCTCAATCCTCAATCTTCATTCATCAATATTCAACCTTCAATCCTCAATCCTCAAACCTCAATCCTCAATCCTCAATGTTCAATCCTCAACAGCCAATCCTCAATCTTCAATCCTGAATCCTCAATCCTCAATTCTCAATACTCAATCCTCAATCCTCAGTCCTCTCTCCTCAAACCTCAATCCTGAATCCTCAATCCAGAATCCTCAAGCTTCAGCCCTCAGTCCTCAACAATCAGTTGTCAATCCTCAATCCTCAATAGAATATCATCAATTCACAGTTTTCAATACTCAATACTCAATCTGCAATCTTCAAATCTCTATCCACAAACATCAATTCTCATCAATCAACCCTCAACACTCAGTCCCCAATCCTCAATTTTCAATCCTCAATCCTCAATCCTCAATCCACAATCCTCAACCTTCAATCCTCAATACTCAATCTTCAATCCTCAATCCTCAATACTCAATCCTCAATTCTCAATCCTCGATCGTCAATCTTCAATCCTCAATCCTCAATCCTCAATCCTCAACCCTTATTCTTCAATCCTCAATACCCAATCCTCAATCTTCAATCCTCAATCCTCAATCCTCAATCCTCAATCCTCAATCCTCATTCTTCAATCCTCAATACCCAATCCTCAATCTTCAATCCTTAATCCTCAATCCTCAATTCTCAACCCTCAATCCTCAGTCCACAGTCATCAAACCTCAATCCTCAAACCTCAGCCCTCATTATCAATCCTCAATCCTCAATCCTCAATCCTTAATCTTCAATCCTCAATACTCAATATTCAATCCTCAATCCTCAGTCCTCAAATCTCAATTCTGAATCCTCAATCCTGCATCCTCAATCCTCAGCCCTCAGTCCTCAACAATCAGTTGTCAATCCTTAATCCCCAAAAGAATATCCTCAACCCACAGCTTTCAATACTCAATACTCAATCTGCAATCTTCAAATCTCTATCCAGAAACATCAATTCTCATCACTCAACCCTGAACGCTCAGTCCTCAATGTTCAATCCTCAATCCTCAATTCTCAATCTTCAATCGTCAATACTGAATCTTCAATACTCAATCCTCAATCCTCAATCCTCAATCCTCAGTAATCAATCCTCAACCTTCAATACTCAATCGTCAATCCTCAATCCTCAATCCTCAGGCCTCAAACCTCAATCCTGAATCCTCAATCCTGAATCCTCAATCTTCAGCCCTGAGTCCTCAACAATCAGTTGCCAGTCCTGAATCCTCAATACAATATCCTCAATTCACAGTTTTCAATACTCAATACTCAATCTGCAATCTTCAGAACTCTATCCACAAACGTCAATTCTCATCACTCAACCCTCAATACTCAGTCCCCAATCCTCAATCATCAACCCTAAATCCTCAACCCTCAATCCTCAATCTTAATCTTCAATCCTCAATACTCAATCTTCAATCCTCAACCCTCAATCCTCAATCCTCAATCCTCAATCCTCAATCTTCAATCCTCAATACTCAATCTTCAATCCTCAATCCTCAATCCTCAATCCTCAATCTTCAATCCTCAATACTCAATCTTCAATCCTCAATCCTCAATCCTCAATCCTCAATCCTCAATCCTCAACCCTCAATCGTCAATCTTCAATCCTCAATACTCCATCTTCAATCCTCAATCCTTAATCCTCAATCCTCAATCCTCATTCTTCAATCCTCAATACCCAATCCTCAATCTTCAACCCTCAATCCTCAATACTCAATCCTCAATCCTCATTCTTCAATCCTCAATACCCAATCCTCAATCTTCAATCCTCAATCCTCAATCCTCAATTCTCAATCCTCAATCCTCAATCCTCAGACTTCAAACAGCAATACTCAACCCTAAGACCACGTCCTCAATCCACAACCATCAATCCTCAATCCTCAACCTTCAATCATCAATATTCAATCTTCAGTCCTCAATCCTCAATCCATAATCCTCAATCCTCAATCCTCAATGTTCAATCCGCAATACCCAATCCTCGATCTTCAATCCTCAATCCTCAATCCTCAATCCTCAATCCTCAATCCTCAATCTTCAATCCTCAAAACTCAATCTTCAACCCTCAACCCCCAATCCTCAATCCTCAATCCTCAATGTTCAATCCTCAACAGCCAATCCTCAATCTTCAATCCTCAATCCTCAACCATCAATTCTCAATCCTCAATCCTCAATCCTCAGTCCTCTCTCCTCAAACCTCAATCCTGAATCCTCAATCCAGAATCCTCAAGCTTCAGCCCTCAGTCCTCAACAATCAGTTGTCAATCCTCAATCCTCAATAGAATATCATCAATTCACAGCTTTCAATACTCAATACTCAATCTGCAATCTTCAAATCTCTACCCACAAACATCAATTCTCATCATTCAACCCTCAACATTCAGTCCCCAATCCTCAATTTTCAATCCTCAATCCTCAATCCTCAATCCACAATCCTCAACCTTCAATCCTCAATACTCAATCTTCAATCCTCAGTCCTCAATACTCAATCCTCAATTCTCAATACTCGATCGTCAATCTTCAATCCTCAATACTCAATCTTCAATCCTAAATCCTCAATCCTCAATCCTCAATCCTCATTCTTCAATCCTCAATACCCAATCCTCAGTCTTCAACCCTCAATCCTCAATCCTCAATTCTCAATCCTCAATCCTCAGTCCTCGGTCCTCAAACCTCAATCCTCAACCCTCAGCCCTCATCCTCAATCCTCAATCCTCAATCCTCAATTCTCAATCTTCAATCCTCAATACTCAATCTTCAATCCTCAATGCTCAGTCCTCAAATTTCAATTCTGAATCCTCAATCCGGAACCCTCAATCTTCAGCCCTCAGTCCTCAACAATCAGTTGTCAATCCTCAATCCTCAATAGAATATACTCAATTCACAGTTTTCAATACTCAATACTCAATCTGCAATCTTCAAATCTCTATCCACAAACATCAATTCTCATCACTCAACCCTCAACACTCAGTCCTCAATGTTCAATCCTCAATCCTCAATTCTCAATCTTCAATCCTCAATACTGAACCTTCAATCCTCAATCCTCAATCCTCAGCCCTCAATCCTCAATCCTCAATCTTAATCTTCAATCCTCAGTACTCAATCTTCAATCCTCAATCCTCAATCCTCAATCCTCAATCCTCAATCCTCAATCTTCAATCTTCAGTACTCAATCTTCAATCCTCAATCCTGAATCCTCAATCCTCAATCCTCAATCTTCAATCCTCAATACTCAATCTTCAATCCTCAATCCTCAATCCTCTATCCTCAATCCTCAATCCTCAATCCTCAATCGTCAATCCTCAATCCTCAATACTCAATCTCCAATCCTCAATCCTCTGTCCTCAATCCTCAATGCTCAATCTTCAATCCTCAATACCCAATCCTTAATCTTAAATCCTCAATCCTCAATTCGCAATCCTCAATCCTCAATCCTCAGGCCTCAAGTATCAATACTCAACCCTTAGTCCTCGTCCTCAATCCACGACCTTCAATCCTCAATCCTCAATCGTCATTCATCAATATTCAAACTTCAATCCTCAATCCTCAATCCTCAATCCTCAATCCTCAATCCTCAATGTTCAATCATCAATACCCGATCCTCAGTCTTCAATCCTCAATCCTCAATCCTCAATCCTCAATCCTCAATCCTCAATCCTGAATCCTCAATCTTCAGCCCTCAGTCCTCAACAGTCAGTGATCCATCCTCAATCCTCAATAGAATACCATGATTTCACAGTTTTCAATACTCAATACTCAACCTGCAATCTTCAAATCTCTATCCACAAACATCAATTCTCATCACTTAACCCTCAACAATCATTCCCCAATCCACAATATTCAAGCCTCAATCCTCAATCCTCAATCCACAATCCTCAACCTTCAATCCTCAATACTCAATCTTCAATCCTCAATCCTCTGTCCTCAATCCTCAATTCTCAATCTTCAATCCTCAATACCCAATCCTTAATCTTAAATCCTCAATCCTCAATTCGCAATCCTCAATCCTCAATCCTCAGGCCTCAATTATCAATTCTCAACCCTCAGTCCTCGTCCTCAATCCACGACCTTCAATCCTCAATCCTCAATCGTCATTCATCAATATTCAAACTTCAATCCTCAATCCTCAATCCTCAATCCTCAATTCTCAATCCTCAATGTTCAATCATCAATACCCGATCCTCAGTCTTCAATCCTCAATCCTCAATCCTCAATCCTCAATCCTCAATCCTCAATCCTGAATCCTCAATCTTCAGCCCTCAGTCCTCAACAGTCAGTGGTCCATCCTCAATCCTCAATAGAATACCATGATTTCACAGTTTTCAATACTCAATACTCAACCTGCAATCATCAAATCTCTATCCACAAACATCAATTCTCATCACTTAACCCTCAACACTCAGTCCCCAATCCACAATATTCAAGCCTCAATCCTCAATCCTCAATCCACAATCCTCAACATTCAATCCTCAATACTCAATCTTCAATCCTCAATCCCCAACCCTCAATCCTCAATTCGCAACACTCAATAGTCGATCTTCAATCCTCAATACTCAATATTCAATCCTCAATCCTCAATCCTCAATCCTCAATCATCATTCTTCAATCCTCAATACCCTATCCTCAATCTTCAATCCTCAATCCTCAATCCTCAATACCCAATCCTCAATCTTCAATCCTCAATCCTCAATCCTCAATTCTCAATCCTCAATCCTCAACCCTCAGACCTCAAACACAAATATTCAACCCTCAGTCCTCGTCCTCAATCCTCAACCCTCAATCCTCAACCCTCAATCCTCAATCCTCAATCTTCAATCGTCAACCCTCAATACTCAATCCTCAATCATCAATCCTCAATCCTCAACCTTCATTCCTCAATACTCAATCTTCCATCCTCAATCCTCAATCCTCAATCCTCAATCCTCAATATTCAATCCTCAATACTCAATATTCAATCCTCAATCCTCAATACTCAATCCCCAATCTTCATTCTTCAATCCTCATTCTTCATTCCTCAATACCCAATCCTCAATCTTCAATCCTCAATCCTCAATCCTCAGTTCGCAATCCTCAATCCTCAATCCTCAGACCTCAGGCATCAACACTCAACCCTCAGACCTCGTTCTCAATCCACAACCCTCAATCCTCAAACCTCAATCTTCATTCATCAATATTCAACATTCAATCCTCAATCCTCAAACCTCAATCCTCAATCCTCAATGTTCAATCCTCAACAGCCAATCCTCAATCTTCAATCCTCAATCCTCAATCCTCAATTCTCAATCCTCAATCCTCAATCCTCAGTCCTCTCTCCTCAAACCTCAATCCTGAATCCTCAATCCAGAATCCTCAAGCTTCAGCCCTCAGTCCTCAACAATCAGTTGTCAATCCTCAATCCTCAATAGAATATCATCAATTCACAGTTTTCAATACTCAATACTCAATCTGCAATCTTCAAATCTCTATCCACAAACATCAATTCTCATCATTCAACCCTCAACACTCAGTCCCCAATCCTCAATATTCAATCCTCAATCCTCAATCCTCAATCCACACTCCTCAACCTTCAATTCTCAATACTCAATCTTCAATCCTCAATCCTCAATACTCAATCCTCAATCCTCAATCCTCAATCCTCAATCCTCAATCCTCAATCCTCATTCTTCAATCCTCAATACCCAATCCTCAATCTTCATTCCTTAATCCTCAATCCTCAATTCTCAACCCTCAATCCTCAGTCCACAGTCATCAAACCTCAATCCTCAAACCTCAGCCCTCATTATCAATCCTCAATCCTCAATCCTCAATCCTTAATCTTCAATCCTCAATACTCAATATTCAATCCTCAGTCCTCTCTCCTCAAACCTCAATCCTGAATCCTCAATCCAGAATCCTCAAGCTTCAGCCCTCAGTCCTCAACAATCAGTTGTCAATCCTCAATCCTCAATAGAATATCATCAATTCACAGTATTCAATACTCAATACTCAATCTGCAATCTTCAAATCTCTATCCACAAACATCAATTCTCATCATTCAACCCTCAACATTCAGTCCCCAATCCTCAATTTTCAATCCTCAATCCTCAATCCTCAATCCACAATCCTCAACCTTCAATCCTCAATACTCAATCTTCAATCCTCAATCCTCAATACGCAATCCTCAATTCTCAATCCTCGAACGTCAATCTTCGATCCTCAATTCTCAATCTTCAATCCTCAATCCTCAATCCTCAATCCTCAATCCTCAATCCTCATTCTTCAATCCTCAATACCCAATCCTCAGTCTTCAAACCCTCAATCCTCAATCCTCAATTCTCAATCCTCAATCCTCAGTCCTCGGTCCTCAAACCTCAATCCTCAACCCTCAGCCCTCGTCCACAATCCTCAATCCTCAATCCTCAATTCTCAGTCTTCAATCCTCAATACTCAATCTTCAATCCTCAATGCTCAGTCCTCAAATTTCAATTCTGAATCCTCAAACCGGAACCCTCAATCTTCAGCCCTCAGTCCTCAACAATCAGTTGTCAATCCTCAATCCTCAATAGAATATACTCAGTTCACAGTTTTCAATACTCAATACTCAATCTGCAATCTTCAAATCTCTATCCACAAACATCAATTCTCATCACTCAACCCTCAACACTCAATCCTCAATGTTCAATCCTCAATCCTCAATTCTCAATCTTCAATCCTCAATACTGAACCTTCAATCCTCAATCCTCAATCCTCAGTCCTCAATCCTCAATCCTCAATCTTAATCTTCAATCCTCAGTACTCAATCTTCAATCCTCAATCCTCAATCCTCAATCATCAATCCTCAATCTTCAATCCTCAATACTCAATCCTCAATCCTCAATCCTCAGTAATCAATCCTCAACCGTCAATACTCAATCGTCAATCCTCAGTCCTCAATCCTCAATCCTCAATCCTCGTTCCTCAAACACCAATCCTCAACACTCAGTACTCACCCTCAATTCTCAATTCTCAATCCTCAATCCTCAATCCTCAATCTTCAGTCCTCAATAAACAATCTCCAATCCCAGATCCTCAATCCCCGATCCTCAATCCTTAATCCTCAATATTCAATCCTCAGACATCAAACATCAATACTCAACCCTCAGACCTCGTCCTCAATCCACAACACTCAATCCTCAATCCTCAATCATCAATGATTAACATTCAATCTTCAATCCTCAATACTCAATCCTCAATCCTCAACACGCAATCCTCAATGTTCAATCCTCAATACCCAATCCTCAGTCTTCAATCCTCAATCCTCAATCCTCAATCCTCAATCCTCAATCCTCAGACCTCAAACCTCAATCCTGAATCCTCAATCCTGAATCCTCAATCTTCAGCCCTGAGTCCTCAACAATCAGTTGCCAATCCTGAATCCTCAATACAATATCCTCAATTCACAGTTTTCAATACTCAATACTCAATCTGCAATCTTCAGATCTCTATCCACAAACATCAATTCTCATCACTCAACCCTCAATACTCAGTCCCCAATCCTCAATCATCAACCCTAAATCCTCAACCCTCAATCCTCAATCTTAATCTTCAATCCTCAACCCTCAATCTTCAATCCTCAATCCTCAATCCTCAATCGTCAATCCTCAATCCTCAATCTTCAATCCTCAATACACAATCTTCAATCCTCAATCCTCAATCCTCAATCCTCAATCCTCAATCTTTATTCATCAATATTCAACATTCAATCCTCAATCCTCAATCCTCAAACCTCAATCCTCAATGTTCAATCCTCAACAGCCAATCGTCAATCTTCAATCCTCAATCCTCAATCCTCAATTCTCAATCCTCAATCCTCAATCCTCAGTCCTCTCTCCTCAAACCTCGATCCTGAATCCTCAATCCAGAATCCTCAAGCTTCAGCCCTCAGTCCTCAACAATCAGTTGTCAATCCTCAATCCTCAATAGAATATCATCAATTCACAGTTTTCAATACTCAATACTCAATCTGCAATCTTCAAATCTCTATCCACAAACATCAATTCTCATCAATCAACCCTCAACACTCAGTCCCCAATCCTCAATTTTCAATCCTCAATCCTCAATCCTCAATCCACAATCCTCAACCTTCAATCCTGAATACTCAATCTTCAATCCTCAATCCTCAATACTCAATCCTCAATTCTCAATCCTCGATCGTCAATCTTCAATCCTCAATCCTCAATCCTCAATCCTCAACCCTTATTCTTCAATCCTCAATACCCAATCCTCAATCTTCAATCCTCAATCCTCAATCCTCAATCCTCAATCCTCAATCCTCATTCTTCAATCCTCAATACCCAATCCTCAATCTTCAATCCTTAATCCTCAATCCTCAATTCTCAACCCTCAATCCTCAATCCTCAGCCCTCAAATCTCAATTCTGAATCCTCAATCCTGCATCCTCAATCCTCAGCCCTCAGTCCTCAACAATCAGTTGTCAATCCTCAATCCCCAAAAGAATATCCTCAATCCACAGTTTTCAATACTCAATACTCAATCTGCAATCTTCAAATCTCTATCCAGAAACATCAATTCTCATCACTCACCCCTGAACGCTCAGTACTCAATGTTCAATCCTCAATCCTCAATTCTCAATCTTCAATCGTCAATACTGAATCTTCAATCCTCAATCCTCAATCCTCAATCCTCAATCCTCAATCCTCAGTAATCAATCCTCAACCTTCAATACTCAATCGTCAATCCTCAATCCTCAATCCTCAGGCCTCAAACCTCAATCCTGAATCCTCAATCCTGAATCCTCAATCTTCAGCCCTGAGTCCTCAACAATCAGTTGCCAATCCTGAATCCTCAATACAATATCCTCAATTCACAGCTTTCAATACTCAATACTCAATCTGCAATCTTCAGAACTCTATCCACAAACGTCAATTCTCATCACTCAACCCTCAATACTCAGTCCCCAATCCTCAATCATCAACCCTAAATCCTCAACCCTCAATCCTCAATCTTAATCTTCAATCCTCAATACTCAATCTTCAATCCTCAACCCTCAATCCTCAATCCTCAATCCTCAATCCTCAATCTTCAATCCTCAATACTCAATCTTCAATCCTCAATCCTCAATCCTCAATCCTCAATCTTCAATCCTCAATACTCAATCTTCAATCCTCAATCCTCAATCCTCAATCCTCAATCCTCAAACCTCAATCCTCAATCGTCAATCTTCAATCCTCAATACTCCATCTTCAATCCTCAATCCTTAATCCTCAATCCTCAATCCTCATTCTTCAATCCTCAATACCCAATCCTCAATCTTCAACCCTCAATCCTCAATCCTCAATCCTCAATCCTCATTCTTCAATCCTCAATACCCAATCCTCAATCTTCAATCGTCAATCCTCAATCCTCAATTCTCAATCCTCAATCCTCAATCCTCAGACTTCAAACAGCAATACTCAACCCTAAGACCACGTCCTCAATCCACAACCATCAATCCTCAATCCTCAACCTTCAATCATCAATATTCAATCTTCAGTCCTCAATCCTCAATCCATAATCCTCAATCCTCAATCCTCAATGTTCAATCCGCAATACCCAATCCTCGATCTTCAATCCTCAATCCTCAATCCTCAATCCTCAATGCTCAATCCTCAATCTTCAATCCTCAAAACTCAATCTTCAACCCTCAACCCCCAATCCTCAATCCTCAATCCTCAATGTTCAATCCTCAACAGCCAATCCTCAATCTTCAATCCTCAATCCTCAACCATCAATTCTCAATCCTCAATCCTCAATCCTCAGTCCTCTCTCCTCAAACCTCAATCCTGAATCCTCAATCCAGAATCCTCAAGCTTCAGCCCTCAGTCCTCAACAATCAGTTGTCAATCCTCAATCCTCAATAGAATATCATCAATTCACAGCTTTCAATACTCAATACTCAATCTGCAATCTTCAAATCTCTACCCACAAACATCAATTCTCATCATTCAACCCTCAACATTCAGTCCCCAATCCTCAATTTTCAATCCTCAATCCTCAATCCTCAATCCACAATCCTCAACCTTCAATCCTCAATACTCAATCTTCAATCCTCAGTCCTCAATACTCAATCCTCAATTCTCAATACTCGATCGTCAATCTTCAATCCTCAATACTCAATCTTCAATCCTAAATCCTCAATCCTCAATCCTCAATCCTCATTCTTCAATCCTCAATACCCAATCCTCAGTCTTCAACCCTCAATCCTCAATCCTCAATTCTCAATCCTCAATCCTCAGTCCTCGGTCCTCAAACCTCAATCCTCAACCCTCAGCCCTCATCCTCAATCCTCAATCCTCAATCCTCAATTCTCAATCTTCAATCCTCAATACTCAATCTTCAATCCTCAATGCTCAGTCCTCAAATTTCAATTCTGAATCCTCAATCCGGAACCCTCAATCTTCAGCCCTCAGTCCTCAACAATCAGTTGTCAATCCTCAATCCTCAATAGAATATACTCAATTCACAGTTTTCAATACTCAATACTCAATCTGCAATCTTCAAATCTCTATCCACAAACATCAATTCTCATCACTCAACCCTCAACACTCAGTCCTCAATGTTCAATCCTCAATCCTCTATTCTCAATCTTCAATCCTCAATACTGAACCTTCAATCCTCAATCCTCAATCCTCAGCCCTCAATCCTCAATCCTCAATCTTAATCTTCAATCCTCAGTACTCAATCTTCAATCCTCAATCCTCAATCCTCAATCCTCAATCCTCAATACACAATCTTCAATCTTCAGTACTCAATCTTCAATCCTCAATCCTGAATCCTCAATCCTCAATCCTCAATCCTCAATCTTCAATCCTCAATACTCAATCTTCAATCCTCAATCCTCAATCCTCTATCCTCAATAATCAATCCTCAATCCTCAATCGTCAATCTTCAATCCTCAATACTCAATCTTCAATCCTAAATCCTCTGTCCTCAATCCTCAACGCTCAATCTTCAATCCTCAATACCCAATCCTCAATCTTAAATCCTCAATCCTCAATTCGCCATCCTTAATCCTCAATCCTCAGGCCTCAAGTATCAATACTCAACCCTCAGTCCTCGTCCTCAATCCACGACCTTCAATCCTCAATCCTCAATCTTCATTCATCAATATTCAACCTTCAATCCTCAATCCTCAATCCTCAATCCTCAATCCTCAATCCTCAATGTTCAATCATCAATACCCGATTCTCAGTCTTCAATCCACAATCCTCAATCCTCAACCCTCAATCCTCAATCCTCAATTCCCAATCCTCAATCCTCAGTCCTCGGTCCTCAACAGTCAGTGGTCCATCCTCAATCCTCAATAGAATACCATGATTTCACAGTTTTCAATACTCAATACTCAACCTGCAATCTTCAAATCTCTATCCACAAACATCAATTCTCATCATTCAACCCTCAACATTCAGTCCCCAATCCTCAATTTTCAATCCTCAATCCTCAATCCTCAATCCACAATCCTCAACCTTCAATCCTCAATACTCAATCTTCAATCCTCAATCCTCAATACTCAATCCTCAATTCTCATTACTCGATCGTCAATCTTCAATCCTCAATACTCAATCCTCAATCCTCAATCCTCATTCTTCAATCCTCAATACCCAATCCTCAGTCTTCAACCCTCAATCCTCAATCCTCAATTCTCAATCCTCAATCCTCAGTCCTCGGTCCTCAAACCTCAATCCTCAACCCTCAGCCCTCATCCTCAATCCTCAATCCTCAATCCTCAATTCTCAATCATCAATCCTCAATACTCAATCTTCAATCCTCAATGCTCAGTCCTCAAATTTCAATTCTGAATCCTCAATCCGGAACCCTCAATCTTCAGCCCTCAGTCCTCAACAATCAGTTGACAATCCTCAATCCTCAATAGAATATACTCAATTCACAGTTTTCAATACTCAATACTCAATCTGCAATCTTCAAATCTCTATCCACAAACATCAATTCTCATCACTCAACCCTCAACACTCAGTCCTCAATGTTCAATCCTCAATCCTCAATTCTCAATCTTCAATCCTCAATACTGAACCTTCGATCCTCAATCCTCAATCCTCAGTCCTCAATCCTCAATCCTCAATCTTAATCTTCAATCCTCAGTACTCAATCTTCAATCCTCAATCCTGAATACTCAATCCTCAATCCTCAATCTTCAATCCCCAATACTCAATCTTCAATCCTCAATCCTCAATCCTCAATCCTCAATCCTCAATCTTCAATCTTCAGTACTCAATCTTCAATCCTCAATCCTGAATCCTCAATCCTCAATCCTCAATCTTCAGACCTCAATACTCAATCTTGAATCCTCAATCCTCAATCCTCTATCCTCAATCCTCAATCCTCAATCCTCAATCGTCAATCTTCAATCCTCAATACTCAATCTTCAATCCTCAATCCTCTGTCCTCAATCCTCAATGCTCAATCTTCAATCCTCAATACCCAATCCTCAATCTTAAATCCTCAATCCTCAATTCGCAATCCTCAATCCTCAATCCTCAGGCCTCAAGTATCAATACTCAACCCTCAGTCCTCGTCCTCAATCCACGACCTTCAATCCTCAATCCTCAAACTTCATTCATCAATATTCAACATTCAATCCTCAATCCTCAATCCTCAATCCTCAATCCTCAATCCTCAATGTTCAATCATCAATACCCGATCCTCAGTCTTCAATCCTCAATCCTCAATCCTCAATCCTCAATCCTCAATCCTCAATCCTCTGTCCTCAAACCTCAATCCTGAATCCTCAATCCTGAATCCTCAATCTTCAGCCCTCAGTCCTCAACAGTCAGTGGTCCATCCTCAATCCTCAATAGAATACCATGATTTCACAGTTTTCAATACTCAATACTCAACCTGCAATCTTCAAATCTCTATCCACAAACATCAATTCTCATCATTCAACCCTCAACATTCAGTCCCCAATCCTCAATTTTCAATCCTCAATCCTCAATCCTCAATCTACAATCCTCAACCTTCAATCCTCAATACTCAATCTTCAATCCTCAATCCTCAATACTCAATCCTCAATTCTCATTACTCGATCGTCAATCTTCAATCCTCAATACTCAATCCTCAATCCTCAATCCTCATTCTTCAATCCTCAATACCCAATCCTCAGTCTTCAACCCTCAATCCTCAATCCTCAATTCTCAATCCTCAATCCTCAGTCCTCGGTACTCAAACCTCAATCCTCAACCCTCAGCCCTCATCCTCAATCCTCAATCCTCAATCCGCAATTCTCAATCTTCAATCCTCAATACTCAATCTTCAATCCTCAATGCTCAGTCCTCAAATTTCAATTCTGAATCCTCAATCCGGAACCCTCAATCTTCAGCCCTCAGTCCTCAACAATCAGTTGTCAATCCTCAATCCTCAATAGAATATACTCAATTCACAGTTTTCAATACTCAATACTCAATCTGCAATCTTCAAATCTCTATCCACAAACATCAATTCTCATCACTCAACCCTCAACACTCAGTCCTCAATGTTCAATCCTCAATCCTCAATTCTCAATCTTCAATCCTCAATACTGAACCTTCAATCCTCAATCCTCAATCCTCAGTCCTCAATCCTCAATCCTCAATCTTAATCTTCAATCCTCAGTACTCAATCTTCAATCCTCAATCCTCAATCCTCAATCCTCAATCCTCAATCTTCAATCCCCAATACTCAATCTTCAATCCTCAATCCTCAAGCCTCAATCCTCAATCCTCAATCCTCAATCCTCAATCTTCAATCTTCAGTACTCAATCTTCAATCCTCAATCCTGAATCCTCAATCCTCAATCCCCAATCTTCAATCCTCAATACTCAATCTTCAATCCTCAATCCTCAATCCTCTATCCTCAATCCTCAATCCACAATCCTCAATCGTCAATCTTCAATCCTCAATACTCAATCTTCAATCCTCAATCCTCTGTCCTCAATCCTCAATGCTCAATCTTCAATCCTCAATACCCAATCCTCAATCTTAAATCCTCAATCCTCAATTCGCAATCCTCAATCCTCAATCCTCAGGCCTCAAGTATCAATACTCAACCCTCAGTCCTCGTCCTCAATCCACGACCTTCAACCCTCAATCCTCAATCTTCATTCATCAATATTCAACCTTCAATCCTCAATCCTCAATCCTCAATCCTCAATCCTCAATCCTCAGTCCTCAAACCTCAATCCTGAATCCTCAATCCTGAATCCTCAATCTTCAGCCCTCAGTCCTCAACAGTCAGTGGTCCATCCTCAATCCTCAATAGAATACCATGATTTCACAGTTTTCAATACTCAATACTCAACCTGCAATCTTCAAATCTCTAACCACAAACATCAATTCTCATCATTCAACCCTCAACATTCAGTCCCCAACCCTCAATTTTCAATCCTGAATCCTCAATCCTCAATCCACAATCCTCAACCTTCAATCCTCAATACTCAATCTTCAATCCTCAATCCTCAATACTCAATCCTCAATTCTCAATCCTCGATCGTCAATCTTCAATCCTCAATACTCAATCTTCAATCCTCAATCCTCAATCCTCAATCCTCAATCCTCATTCTTCAATCCTCAATACCCAATCCTCAGTCTTCAACCCTCAATCCTCAATCCTCAATTCTCAATCCTCAATCCTCAGTCCTCGGTCCTCAAACCTCAATCCTCAACCCTCAGCCCTCATCCTCAATCCTCAATCCTCAATCTTCAATTCTCAATCTTCAATCCTCAACTCAATCTTCAATCCTCAATGCTCAGTCCTCAAATTTCAATTCTGAATCCTCAATCCGGAACACTCAATCTTCAGCCTTCAGTCCTCAACAATCAGTTGTCAATCCTCAATCCTCAATAGAATATACTCAATTCACAGTTTTCAATACTCAATACTCAATCTGCAATCTTCAAATCTCTATCCACAAACATCAATTCTCATAACTCAACCCTCAACACTCAGTCCTCAATGTTCAATCCTCAATCCTCAATTCTCAATCTTCAATCCTCAATACTGAACCTTCAATCCTCAATCCTCAATCCTCAGTCCTCAATCCTCAATCCTCAATCTTAATCTTCAATCCTCAGAACTCAATCTTCAATCCTCAATCCTCAATCCTCAATCCTCAATCCTCAATCTTCAATCCCCAATACTCAATCTTCAATCCTCAATCCTCAATCCTCAATCCTCAATCCTCAATCCTCAATCTTCAATCTTCAGTACTCAATCTTCAATCCTCAATCCTGAATCCTCAATCCTCAATCCTCAATCTTCTATCCTCAATACTCAATCTTCAATCCTCAATCCTCAATCCTCTATCCTCAATCCTCAATCCTCAATCCTCAATCGTCAATCTTCAATCCTCAATACTCAATCTTCAATCCTCAATCCTCTGTCCTCAATCCTCAATGCTCAATCTTCAATCCTCAATACCCAATCCTCAATCCTCAATCTCAATCCTCAATCCTCAATCCTCAATCCTCAATCCTCAATCCTCAATCCTCAGTCCTCAAACCTCAATCCTGAATCCTCAATCCTGAATCCTCAACCTTCAGCCCTCAGTCCTCAACAGTCAGAGGTCCATCCTCAATCCTCAATAGAATACCATGATTTCACAGTTTTCAATACTCAATACTCAACCTGCAATCTTCAAATCTCTATCCACAAACATCAATTCTCATCATTCAACCCTCAACATTCAGTCCCCAATCCTCAATTTTCAATCCTCAATCCTCAATCCCCAATCCACAATCCTCAACCTTCAATCCTCAATACTCAATCTTCAATCCTCAATCCTCAATACTCAATCCTCAATTCTCAATACTCGATCGTCAATCTTCAATCCTCAATACTCAATCCTCAATCCTCAATCCTCAATCCTCAATCTTCAATCCCCAATACTCAATCTTCAATCCTCAATCCTCAATCCTCAATCCTCAATCCTCAATCCTCAATCCTCAATCTTCAATCTTCAGTACTCAATCTTCAATCCTCAATCCTGAATCCTCAATCCTCAATCCTCAATCTTCAATCCTCAATACTCAATCTTCAATCCTCAATACTCAATCCTCTATCCTCAATCCTCAATCCTCAATCCTAAATCGTCAATCTTCAATCCTCAATACTCAATCCTCTATCCTCAATCCTCAATCCTCAATCCTCAATCGTCAATCTTCAATCCTCAATACTCAATCTTCAATCCTCAATCCTCTGTCCTCTATCCTCAATGCTCAATCTTCAATCCTCAATACCCAATCCTCAATCTTAAATCCTCAATCCTCGATTCGCAATCCTCAATCCTCAATCCTCAATCCTCAGGCCTCAAGTATCAATACTCAACCCTCAGTCCTCGTCCTCAATCCACGACCTTCAACCCTCAATCCTCAATCTTCTTTCATCAATATTCAACCTTCAATCCTCAATCCTCAATCCTCAATCCTCAATCCTCAATCCTCAATGTTCAATCATCAATACCCGATCCTCAGTCTTCAATCCTCAATCTTCAATCCTCAATCCTCAACCCGCAATCCTCAATCCTCAGTCCTCAAACCTCAATCCTGAATCCTCAATCCTGAATCCTCAATCTTCAGCCCTCAGTCCTCAACAGTCAGTGGTCCATCCTCAATCCTCAATAGAATACCATGATTTCACAGTTTTCAATACTCAATACTCAACCTGCAGTCTTCAAATCTCTATCCACAAACATCAATTCTCATCATTCAACCCTCAACATTCAGTCCCCAACCCTCAATTTTCAATCCTCAATCCTCAATCCTCAATCCACAATCCTCAACCTTCAATCCTCAATACTCAATCTTCAATCCTCAGTCCTCAATACTCAATCCTCAATTCTCAATACTCGATCGTCAATCTTCAATCCTCAATACTCAATCTTCAATCCTAAATCCTCAATCCTCAATCCTCAATCCTCATTCTTCAATCCTCAATACCCAATCCTCAGTCTTCAACCCTCAATCCTCAATCCTCAATTCTCAATCCTCAATCCTCAGTCCTCGGTCCTCAAGCCTCAATCCTCAACCCTCAGCCCTCACCCTCAATCCTCAATCCTCAATCCTAAATTCTCAATCTTCAATCCTCAATACTCAATCTTCAATCCTCAATGCTCAGTCCTCAAATTTCAATTCTGAATCCTCAATCCGGAACCCTCAATCTTCAGCCCTCAGTCCTCAACAATCAGTTGTCAATCCTCAATCCTCAATAGAATATACTCAATTCACAGTTTTCAATACTCAATACTCAATCTGCAATCTTCAAATCTCTATCCACAAACATCAATTCTCATCACTCAACCCTCAACACTCAGTCCTCAATGTTCAATCCTCAATCCTCAATTCTCAATCTTCAATCCTCAATACTGAACCTTCAATCCTCAATCCTCAATCCTCAGTCCTCAATCCTCAATCCTCAATCTTAATCTTCAATCCTCAGTACTCAATCTTCAATCCTCAATCCTCAATCCTCAATCCTCAATCCTCAATCTTCAATCCCTAATACTCAATCTTCAATCCTCAATCCTCAATCCTCAATCCTCAATCCTCAATCCTCAATCCTCAATCTTCAATCTTCAGTACTCAATCTTCAATCCTCAATCCTGAATCCTCAATCCTCAATCCTCAATCTTCAATCCTCAATACTCAATCTTCAATCCTCAATCCTCAATCCTCTATCCTCAAACATCAATCCTCAATCCTCAATCGTCAATCTTCAATCCTCAATACTCAATCTTCAATCCTCAATCCTCTGTCCTCAATCCTCAATGCTCAATCTTCAATCCTCAATACCCAATCCTCAATCTTAAATCCTCAATCCTCAATTCGCAATCCTCAATCCTCAATCCTCAGGCCTCAAGTATCAATGCTCAACCCTTAGTCCTCGTCCTCAATCCACGACCTTCAATCCTCAATCCTCAATCTTCATTCATCAATATTCAACCTTCAATCCTCAATCCTCAATCCTCAATCCTCAATCCTCAATCCCCAATGTTCAATCATCAATACGCGATCCTCAGTCTTCAATCCTCAATCTCAATCCTCAATCCTCAATCCTCAATCCTCAATCCTCAATCCTCAATCCTCAGTCCTCAAACCTCAATCCTGAATCCTCAATCCTGAATCCTCAACCTTCAGCCCTCAGTCCTCAACAGTCAGAGGTCCATCCTCAATCCTCAATAGAATACCATGATTTCACAGTTTTCAATACTCAATACTCAACCTGCAATCTTCAAATCTCTATCCACAAACATCAATTCTCATCATTCAACCCTCAACATTCAGTCCCCAATCCTCAATTTTCAATCCTCAATCCTCAATCCCCAATCCACAATCCTCAACCTTCAATCCTCAATACTCAATCTTCAATCCTCAATCCTCAATACTCAATCCTCAATTCTCAATACTCGATCGTCAATCTTCAATCCTCAATACTCAATCCTCAATCCTCAATCCTCAATCCTCAATCTTCAATCCCCAATACTCAATCTTCAATCCTCAATCCTCAATCCTCAATCCTCAATCCTCAATCCTCAATCCTCAATCTTCAATCTTCAGTACTCAATCTTCAATCCTCAATCCTGAATCCTCAATCCTCAATCCTCAATCTTCAATCCTCAATACTCAATCTTCAATCCTCAATACTCAATCCTCTATCCTCAATCCTCAATCCTCAATCCTAAATCGTCAATCTTCAATCCTCAATACTCAATCCTCTATCCTCAATCCTCAATCCTCAATCCTCAATCGTCAATCTTCAATCCTCAATACTCAATCTTCAATCCTCAATCCTCTGTCCTCTATCCTCAATGCTCAATCTTCAATCCTCAATACCCAATCCTCAATCTTAAATCCTCAATCCTCGATTCGCAATCCTCAATCCTCAATCCTCAGGCCTCAAGTATCAATACTCAACCCTCAGTCCTCGTCCTCAATCCACGACCTTCAACCCTCAATCCTCAATCTTCTTTCATCAATATTCAACCTTCAATCCTCAATCCTCAATCCTCAATCCTCAATCCTCAATCCTCAATGTTCAATCATCAATACCCGATCCTCAGTCTTCAATCCTCAATCCTCAATCCTCAATCCTCAACCCTCAATCCTCAATCCTCAGTCCTCAAACCTCAATCCTGAATCCTCAATCCTGAATCCTCAATCTTCAGCCCTCAGTCCTCAACAGTCAGTGGTCCATCCTCAATCCTCAATAGAATACCATGATTTCACAGTTTTCAATACTCAATACTCAACCTGCAGTCTTCAAATCTCTATCCACAAACATCAATTCTCATCATTCAACCCTCAACATTCAGTCCCCAACCCTCAATTTTCAATCCTCAATCCTCAATCCTCAATCCACAATCCTCAACCTTCAATCCTCAATACTCAATCTTCAATCCTCAGTCCTCAATACTCAATCCTCAATTCTCAATACTCGATCGTCAATCTTCAATCCTCAATACTCAATCTTCAATCCTAAATCCTCAATCCTCAATCCTCAATCCTCATTCTTCAATCCTCAATACCCAATCCTCAGTCTTCAACCCTCAATCCTCAATCCTCAATTCTCAATCCTCAATCCTCAGTCCTCGGTCCTCAAGCCTCAATCCTCAACCCTCAGCCCTCACCCTCAATCCTCAATCCTCAATCCTAAATTCTCAATCTTCAATCCTCAATACTCAATCTTCAATCCTCAATGCTCAGTCCTCAAATTTCAATTCTGAATCCTCAATCCGGAACCCTCAATCTTCAGCCCTCAGTCCTCAACAATCAGTTGTCAATCCTCAATCCTCAATAGAATATACTCAATTCACAGTTTTCAATACTCAATACTCAATCTGCAATCTTCAAATCTCTATCCACAAACATCAATTCTCATCACTCAACCCTCAACACTCAGTCCTCAATGTTCAATCCTCAATCCTCAATTCTCAATCTTCAATCCTCAATACTGAACCTTCAATCCTCAATCCTCAATCCTCAGTCCTCAATCCTCAATCCTCAATCTTAATCTTCAATCCTCAGTACTCAATCTTCAATCCTCAATCCTCAATCCTCAATCCTCAATCCTCAATCTTCAATCCCTAATACTCAATCTTCAATCCTCAATCCTCAATCCTCAATCCTCAATCCTCAATCCTCAATCCTCAATCTTCAATCTTCAGTACTCAATCTTCAATCCTCAATCCTGAATCCTCAATCCTCAATCCTCAATCTTCAATCCTCAATACTCAATCTTCAATCCTCAATCCTCAATCCTCTATCCTCAAACATCAATCCTCAATCCTCAATCGTCAATCTTCAATCCTCAATACTCAATCTTCAATCCTCAATCCTCTGTCCTCAATCCTCAATGCTCAATCTTCAATCCTCAATACCCAATCCTCAATCTTAAATCCTCAATCCTCAATTCGCAATCCTCAATCCTCAATCCTCAGGCCTCAAGTATCAATGCTCAACCCTTAGTCCTCGTCCTCAATCCACGACCTTCAATCCTCAATCCTCAATCTTCAATCATCAATATTCAACCTTCAATCCTCAATCCTCAATCCTCAATCCTCAATCCTCAATCCCCAATGTTCAATCATCAATACGCGATCCTCAGTCTTCAATCCTCAATCCTCAATCCTCAATCCTCAATCCTCAATCCTCAATCCTCAATCCTCAATCCTCTGTCCTCAAACCTCAATCCTGAATCCTCAATCCTGAATCCTCAATCTGCAGCCCTCAGTCCTCAACAGTCAGTGGTCCATCCTCAATCCTCAATAGAATACCATGATTTCACAGTTTTCAATACTCAATACTCAACCTGCAATCTTCAAATCTCTATCCACAAACATCAATTCTCATCATTCAACCCTCAACATTCAGTCCCCAATCCTCAATTTTCAATCCTCAATCCTCAATCCTCAATCTACAATCCTCAACCTTCAATCCTCAATACTCAATCTTCAATCCTCAATCCTCAATACTCAATCCTCAATTCTCATTACTCGATCGTCAATCTTCAATCCTCAATACTCAATCCTCAATCCTCAATCCTCATTCTTCAATCCTCAATACCCAATCCTCAGTCTTCAACCCTCAATCCTCAATCCTCAATTCTCAATCCTCAATCCTCAGTCCTCGGTACTCAAACCTCAATCCTCAACCCTCAGCCCTCATCCTCAATCCTCAATCCTCAATCCGCAATTCTCAATCTTCAATCCTCAATACTCAATCTTCAATCCTCAATGCTCAGTCCTCAAATTTCAATTCTGAATCCTCAATCCGGAACCCTCAATCTTCAGCCCTCAGTCCTCAACAATCAGTTGTCAATCCTCAATCCTCAATAGAATATACTCAATTCACAGTTTTCAATACTCAATACTCAATCTGCAATCTTCAAATCTCTATCCACAAACATCAATTCTCATCACTCAACCCTCAACACTCAGTCCTCAATGTTCAATCCTCAATCCTCAATTCTCAATCTTCAATCCTCAATACTGAACCTTCAATCCTCAATCCTCAATCCTCAGTCCTCAATCCTCAATCCTCAATCTTAATCTTCAATCCTCAGTACTCAATCTTCAATCCTCAATCCTCAATCCTCAATCCTCAATCCTCAATCTTCAATCCCTAATACTCAATCTTCAATCCTCAATCCTCAATCCTCAATCCTCAATCCTCAATCCTCAATCCTCAATCTTCAATCTTCAGTACTCAATCTTCAATCCTCAATCCTGAATCCTCAATCCTCAATCCTCAATCTTCAATCCTCAATACTCAATCTTCAATCCTCAATCCTCAATCCTCTATCCTCAATCCTCAATCCTCAATCCTCAATCGTCAATCTTCAATCCTCAATACTCAATCTTCAATCCTCAATCCTCTGTCCTCAATCCTCAATGCTCAATCTTCAATCCTCAATACCCAATCCTCAATCTTAAATCCTCAATCCTCAATTCGCAATCCTCAATCCTCAATCCTCAGGCCTCAAGTATCAATGCTCAACCCTTAGTCCTCGTCCTCAATCCACGACCTTCAATCCTCAATCCTCAATCTTCATTCATCAATATTCAACCTTCAATCCTCAATCCTCAATCCTCAATCCTCAATCCTCAATCCCCAATGTTCAATCATCAATACGCGATCCTCAGTCTTCAATCCTCAATCCTCAATCCTCAATCCTCAATCCTCAATCCTCAATCCTCAATCCTCAATCCTCTGTCCTCAAACCTCAATCCTGAATCCTCAATCCTGAATCCTCAATCTTCAGCCCTCAGTCCTCAACAGTCAGTGGTCCATCCTCAATCCTCAATAGAATACCATGATTTCACAGTTTTCAATACTCAATACTCAACCTGCAATCTTCAAATCTCTAACCACAAACATCAATTCTCATCATTCAACCCTCAACATTCAGTCCCCAACCCTCAATTTTCAATCCTGAATCCTCAATCCTCAATCCACAATCCTCAACCTTCAATCCTCAATACTCAATCTTCAATCCTCAATCCTCAATACTCAATCCTCAATTCTCAATCCTCGATCGTCAATCTTCAATCCTCAATACTCAATCCTCAATCCTCAATCCTCATTCTTCAATCCTCAATACCCAATCCTCAGTCTTCAACACTCAATCCTCAATCCTCAATTCTCAATCCTCAATCCTCAGTCCTCGGTACTCAAACCTCAATCCTCAACCCTCAGCCCTCATCCTCAATCCTCAATCCTCAATCCGCAATTCTCAATCTTCAATCCTCAATACTCAATCTTCAATCCTCAATGCTCAGTCCTCAAATTTCAATTCTGAATCCTCAATCCGGAACCCTCAATCTTCAGCCCTCAGTCCTCAACAATCAGTTGTCAATCCTCAATCCTCAATAGAATATACTCAATTCACAGTTTTCAATACTCAATACTCAATCTGCAATCTTCAAATCTCTATCCACAAACATCAATTCTCATCACTCAACCCTCAACACTCAGTCCTCAATGTTCAATCCTCAATCCTCAATTCTCAATCTTCAATCCTCAATACTGAACCTTCAATCCTCAATCCTCAATCCTCAGTCCTCAATCCTCAATCCTCAATCTTAATCTTCAATCCTCAGTACTCAATCTTCAATCCTCAATCCTCAATCCTCAATCCTCAATCCTCAATCTTCAATCCCTAATACTCAATCTTCAATCCTCAATCCTCAATCCTCAATCCTCAATCCTCAATCCTCAATCCTCAATCTTCAATCTTCAGTACTCAATCTTCAATCCTCAATCCTGAATCCTCAATCCTCAATCCTCAATCTTCAATCCTCAATACTCAATCTTCAATCCTCAATCCTCAATCCTCTATCCTCAATCCTCAATCCTCAATCCTCAATCGTCAATCTTCAATCCTCAATACTCAATCTTCAATCCTCAATCCTCTGTCCTCAATCCTCAATGCTCAATCTTCAATCCTCAATACCCAATCCTCAATCTTAAATCCTCAATCCTCAATTCGCAATCCTCAATCCTCAATCCTCAGGCCTCAAGTATCAATGCTCAACCCTTAGTCCTCGTCCTCAATCCACGACCTTCAATCCTCAATCCTCAATCTTCATTCATCAATATTCAACCTTCAATCCTCAATCCTCAATCCTCAATCCTCAATCCTCAATCCACAATGTTCAATCATCAATACGCGATCCTCAGTCTTCAATCCTCAATCCTCAATCCTCAATCCTCAATCCTCAATCCTCAATCCTCAATCCTCAATCCTCTGTCCTCAAACCTCAATCCTGAATCCTCAATCCTGAATCCTCAATCTTCAGCCCTCAGTCCTCAACAGTCAGTGGTCCATCCTCAATCCTCAATAGAATACCATGATTTCACAGTTTTCAATACTCAATACTCAACCTGCAATCTTCAAATCTCTATCCACAAACATCAATTCTCATCATTCAACCCTCAACATTCAGTCCCCAATCCTCAATTTTCAATCCTCAATCCTCAATCCTCAATCTACAATCCTCAACCTTCAATCCTCAATACTCAATCTTCAATCCTCAATCCTCAATACTCAATCCTCAATTCTCATTACTCGATCGTCAATCTTCAATCCTCAATACTCAATCCTCAATCCTCAATCCTCATTCTTCAATCCTCAATACCCAATCCTCAGTCTTCAACCCTCAATCCTCAATCCTCAATTCTCAATCCTCAATCCTCAGTCCTCGGTACTCAAACCTCAATCCTCAACCCTCAGCCCTCATCCTCAATCCTCAATCCTCAATCCGCAATTCTCAATCTTCAATCCTCAATACTCAATCTTCAATCCTCAATGCACAGTCCTCAAATTTCAATTCTGAATCCTCAATCCGGAACCCTCAATCTTCAGCCCTCAGTCCTCAACAATCAGTTGTCAATCCTCAATCCTCAATAGAATATACTCAATTCACAGTTTTCAATACTCAATACTCAATCTGCAATCTTCAAATCTCTATGCACAAACATCAATTCTCATCACTCAACCCTCAACACTCAGTCCTCAATGTTCAATCCTCAATCCTCAATTCTCAATCTTCAATCCTCAATACTGAACCTTCAATCCTCAATCCTCAATCCTCAGTCCTCAATCCTCAATCCTCAATCTTAATCTTCAATCCTCAGTACTCAATCTTCAATCCTCAATCCTCAATCCTCAATCCTCAATCCTCAATCTTCAATCCCCAATACTCAATCTTCAATCCTCAATCCTCAATCCTCAATCCTCAATCCTCAATCCTCAATCCTCAATCTTCAATCTTCAGTACTCAATCTTCAATCCTCAATCCTGAATCCTCAATCCTCAATCCCCAATCTTCAATCCTCAATACTCAATCTTCAATCCTCAATCCTCAATCCTCTATCCTCAATCCTCAATCCTCAATCCTCAATCGTCAATCTTCAATCCTCAATACTCAATCTTCAATCCTCAATCCTCTGTCCTCAATCCTCAATGCTCAATCTTCAATCCTCAATACCCAATCCTCAATCTTAAATCCTCAATCCTCAATTCGCAATCCTCAATCCTCAATCCTCAGGCCTCAAGTATCAATACTCAACCCTCAGTCCTCGTCCTCAATCCACGACCTTCAACCCTCAATCCTCAATCTTCATTCATCAATATTCAACCTTCAATCCTCAATCCTCAATCCTCAATCCTCAATCCTCAATCCTCAGTCCTCAAACCTCAATCCTGAATCCTCAATCCTGAATCCTCAATCTTCAGCCCTCAGTCCTCAACAGTCAGTGGTCCATCCTCAATCCTCAATAGAATACCATGATTTCACAGTTTTCAATACTCAATACTCAACCTGCAATCTTCAAATCTCTAACCACAAACATCAATTCTCATCATTCAACCCTCAACATTCAGTCCCCAACCCTCAATTTTCAATCCTGAATCCTCAATCCTCAATCCACAATCCTCAACCTTCAATCCTCAATACTCAATCTTCAATCCTCAATCCTCAATACTCAATCCTCAATTCTCAATCCTCGATCGTCAATCCTCAATCTACAATCCTCAACCTTCAATCCTCAATACTCAATCTTCAATCCTCAATCCTCAATACTCAATCCTCAATTCTCATTACTCGATCGTCAATCTTCAATCCTCAATACTCAATCCTCAATCCTCAATCCTCATTCTTCAATCCTCAATACCCAATCCTCAGTCTTCAACCCTCAATCCTCAATCCTCAATTCTCAATCCTCAATCCTCAGTCCTCGGTACTCAAACCTCAATCCTCAACCCTCAGCCCTCATCCTCAATCCTCAATCCTCAATCCGCAATTCTCAATCTTCAATCCTCAATACTCAATCTTCAATCCTCAATGCACAGTCCTCAAATTTCAATTCTGAATCCTCAATCCGGAACCCTCAATCTTCAGCCCTCAGTCCTCAACAATCAGTTGTCAATCCTCAATCCTCAATAGAATATACTCAATTCACAGTTTTCAATACTCAATACTCAATCTGCAATCTTCAAATCTCTATGCACAAACATCAATTCTCATCACTCAACCCTCAACACTCAGTCCTCAATGTTCAATCCTCAATCCTCAATTCTCAATCTTCAATCCTCAATACTGAACCTTCAATCCTCAATCCTCAATCCTCAGTCCTCAATCCTCAATCCTCAATCTTAATCTTCAATCCTCAGTACTCAATCTTCAATCCTCAATCCTCAATCCTCAATCCTCAATCCTCAATCTTCAATCCCCAATACTCAATCTTCAATCCTCAATCCTCAATCCTCAATCCTCAATCCTCAATCCTCAATCCTCAATCTTCAATCTTCAGTACTCAATCTTCAATCCTCAATCCTGAATCCTCAATCCTCAATCCCCAATCTTCAATCCTCAATACTCAATCTTCAATCCTCAATCCTCTATCCTCTATCCTCAATCCTCAATCCTCAATCCTCAATCGTCAATCTTCAATCCTCAATACTCAATCTTCAATCCTCAATCCTCTGTCCTCAATCCTTAATGCTCAATCTTCAATCCTCAATACCCAATCCTCAATCTTAAATCCTCAATCCTCAATTCGCAATCCTCAATCCTCAATCCTCAGGCCTCAAGTATCAATACTCAACCCTCAGTCCTCGTCCTCAATCCACGACCTTCAACCCTCAATCCTCAATCTTCATTCATCAATATTCAACCTTCAATCCTCAATCCTCAATCCTCAATCCTCAATCCTCAATCCTCAGTCCTCAAACCTCAATCCTGAATCCTCAATCCTGAATCCTCAATCTTCAGCCCTCAGTCCTCAACAGTCAGTGGTCCATCCTCAATCCTCAATAGAATACCATGATTTCACAGTTTTCAATACTCAATACTCAACCTGCAATCTTCAAATCTCTAACCACAAACATCAATTCTCATCATTCAACCCTCAACATTCAGTCCCCAACCCTCAATTTTCAATCCTGAATCCTCAATCCTCAATCCACAATCCTCAACCTTCAATCCTCAATACTCAATCTTCAATCCTCAATCCTCAATACTCAATCCTCAATTCTCAATCCTCGATCGTCAATCTTCAATCCTCAATACTCAATCTTCAATCCTCAATCCTCAATCCTCAATCCTCAATCCTCATTCTTCAATCCTCAATACCCAATCCTCAGTCTTCAACCCTCAATCCTCAATCCTCAATTCTCAATCCTCAATCCTCAGTCCTCGGTCCTCAAACCTCAATCCTCAACCCTCAGCCCTCATCCTCAATCCTCAATCCTCAATCTTCAATTCTCAATCTTCAATCCTCAACTCAATCTTCAATCCTCAATGCTCAGTCCTCAAATTTCAATTCTGAATCCTAAATCCGGAACACTCAATCTTCAGCCTTCAGTCCTCAACAATCAGTTGTCAATCCTCAATCCTCAATAGAATATAGTCAATTCACAGTTTTGAATACTCAATACTCAATCTGCAATCTTCAAATCTCTATCCACAAACATCAATTCTCATCACTCAACCCTCAACACTCAGTCCTCAATGTTCAATCCTCAATCCTCAATTCTCAATCTTCAATCCGCAATACTGAACCTTCAATCCTCAATCCTCAATCCTCAGTCCTCAATCCTCAATCCTCAATCTTAATCTTCAATCCTCAGAACTCAATCTTCAATCCTCAATCCTCAGTCCTCAATCCTCAATCCTCAATCTTCAATCCCCAATACTCAATCTTCAATCCTCAATCCTCAATCCTCAATCCTCAATCCTCAATCCTCAATCTTCAATCTTCAGTACTCAATCTTCAATCCTCAATCCTGAATCCTCAATCCTCAATCCTCAATCTTCTATCCTCAATACTCAATCTTCAATCCTCAATCCTCAATCCTCTATCCTCAATCCTCAATCCTCAATCCTCAATCGTCAATCTTCAATCCTCAATACTCAATCTTCAATCCTCAATCCTCTGTCCTCAATCCTCAATGCTCAATCTTCAATCCTCAATACCCAATCCTCAATCCTCAATCTCAAGTCTCAATCCTCAATCCTCAATCCTCAATCCTCAATCCTCAATCCTCAGTCCTCAAACCTCAATCCTGAATCCTCAATCCTGAATCCTCAACCTTGAGCCCTCAGTCCTCAACAGTCAGAGGTCCATCCTCAATCCTCAATAGAATACCATGATTTCACAGTTTTCAATACTCAATACTCAACCTGCAATCTTCAAATCTCTATCCACAAACATCAATTCTCATCATTCAACCCTCAACATTCAGTCCCCAATCCTCAATTTTCAATCCTCAATCCTCAATCCCCAATCCACAATCCTCAACCTTCAATCCTCAATACTCAATCTTCAATCCTCAATCCTCAATACTCAATCCTCAATTCTCAATACTCGATCGTCAATCTTCAATCCTCAATACTCAATCCTCAATCCTCAATCCTCAATCCTCAATCTTCAATCCCCAATACTCAATCTTCAATCCTCAATCCTCAATCCTCAATCCTCAATCCTCAATCCTCAATCCTCAATCTTCAATCCTCAATACCCAATCCTCAATCCTCAATCTCAAGTCTCAATCCTCAATCCTCAATCCTCAATCCTCAATCCTCAATCCTCAGTCCTCAAACCTCAATCCTGAATCCTCAATCCTGAATCCTCAACCTTCAGCCCTCAGTCCTCAACAGTCAGAGGTCCATCCTCAATCCTCAATAGAATACCATGATTTCACAGTTTTCAATACTCAATACTCAACCTGCAATCTTCAAATCTCTATCCACAAACATCAATTCTCATCATTCAACCCTCAACATTCAGTCCGCAATCCTCAATTTTCAATCCTCAATCCTCAATCCCCAATCCACAATCCTCAACCTTCAATCCTCAATACTCAATCTTCAATCCTCAATCCTCAATACTCAATCCTCAATTCTCAATACTCGATCGTCAATCTTCAATCCTCAATACTCAATCCTCAATCCTCAATCCTCAATCCTCAATCTTCAATCCCCAATACTCAATCTTCAATCCTCAATCCTCAATCCTCAATCCTCAATCCTCAATCCTCAATCCTCAATCTTCAATCTTCAGTACTCAATCTTCAATCCTCAATCCTGAATCCTCAATCCTCAATCCTCAATCTTCAATCCTCAATACTCAATCTTCAATCCTCAATCCTCAATCCTCTATCCTCAATCCTCAATCCTCAATCCTCAATCGTCAATCTTCAATCCTCAATACTCAATCCTCTATCCTCAATCCTCAATCCTCAATCCTCAATCGTCAATCTTCAATCCTCAATACTCAATCTTCAATCCTCAATCCTCTGTCCTCTATCCTCAATGCTCAATCTTCAATCCTCAATACCCAATCCTCAATCTTAAATCCTCAATCCTCGATTCGCAATCCTCAATCCTCAATCCTCAGGCCTCAAGTATCGATACTCAACCCTCAGTCCTCGTCCTCAATCCACGACCTTCAACCCTCAATCCTCAATCTTCTTTCATCAATATTCAACCTTCAATCCTCAATCCTCAATCCTCAATCCTCAATCCTCAATCCTCAATGTTCAATCATCAATACCCGATCCTCAGTCTTCAATCCTCAATCCTCAATCCTCAATCCTCAATCCTCAATCCTCAATCCTCAGTCCTCAAACCTCAATCCTGAATCCTCAATCCTGAATCCTCAATCTTCAGCCCTCAGTCCTCAACAGTCAGTGGTCCATCCTCAATCCTCAATAGAATACCATGATTTCACAGTTTTCAATACTCAATACTCAACCTGCAGTCTTCAAATCTCTATCCACAAACATCAATTCTCATCATTCAACCCTCAACATTCAGTCCCCAACCCTCAATTTTCAATCCTCAATCCTCAATCCTCAATCCACAATCCTCAACCTTCAATCCTCAATACTCAATCTTCAATCCTCAGTCCTCAATACTCAATCCTCAATTCTCAATACTCGATCGTCAATCTTCAATCCTCAATACTCAATCTTCAATCCTAAATCCTCAATCCTCAATCCTCAATCCTCATTCTTCAATCCTCAATACCCAATCCTCAGTCTTCAACCCTCAATCCTCAATCCTCAATTCTCAATCCTCAATCCTCAGTCCTCGGTCCTCAAACCTCAATCCTCAACCCTCAGCCCTCACCCTCAATCCTCAATCCTCAATCCTCAATTCTCAATCTTCAATCCTCAATACTCAATCTTCAATCCTCAATGCTCAGTCCTCAAATTTCAATTCTGAATCCTCAATCCGGAACCCTCAATCTTCAGCCCTCAGTCCTCAACAATCAGTTGTCAATCCTCAATCCTCAATAGAATATACTCAATTCACAGTTTTCAATACTCAATACTCAATCTGCAATCTTCAAATCTCTATCCACAAACATCAATTCTCATCACTCAACCCTCAACACTCAGTCCTCAATGTTCAATCCTCAATCCTCAATTCTCAATCTTCAATCCTCAATACTGAACCTTCAATCCTCAATCCTCAATCCTCAGTCCTCAATCCTCAATCCTCAATCTTAATCTTCAATCCTCAGTACTCAATCTTCAATCCTCAATCCTCAATCCTCAATCCTCAATCCTCAATCTTCAATCCCTAATACTCAATCTTCAATCCTCAATCCTCAATCCTCAATCCTCAATCCTCAATCCTCAATCCTCAATCTTCAATCTTCAGTACTCAATCTTCAATCCTCAATCCTGAATCCTCAATCCTCAATCCTCAATCTTCAATCCTCAATACTCAATCTTCAATCCTCAATCCTCAATCCTCTATCCTCAATCCTCAATCCTCAATCCTCAATCGTCAATCTTCAATCCTCAATACTCAATCTTCAATCCTCAATCCTCTGTCCTCAATCCTCAATGCTCAATCTTCAATCCTCAATACCCAATCCTCAATCTTAAATCCTCAATCCTCAATTCGCAATCCCCAATCCTCAATCCTCAGGCCTCAAGTATCAATGCTCAACCCTTAGTCCTCGTCCTCAATCCACGACCTTCAATCCTCAATCCTCAATCTTCATTCATCAATATTCAACCTTCAATCCTCAATCCTCAATCCTCAATCCTCAATCCTCAATCCTCAATGTTCAATCATCAATACGCGATCCTCAGTCTTCAATCCTCAATCCTCAATCCTCAATCCTCAATCCTCAATCCTCAATCCTCAATCCTCAATCCTCAGTCCTCAAACCTCAATCCTGAATCCTCAATCCTGAATCCTCAATCTTCAGCCCTCTGTCCTCAACAGTGGTCCATCCTCAATCCTCAATAGAATACCATGATTTCACAGTTTTCAATACTCAATACTCAACCTGCAATCTTCAAATCTCTATCCACAAACATCAATTCTCATCATTCAACCCTCAACATTCAGTCCCCAATCCTCAATTTTCAATCCTCAATCCTCAATCCTCAATCCACAATCCTCAACCTTCAATCCTCAATACTCAACCTTCAATCCTCAATCCTCAATACTCAATCCTCAATTCTCAATACTCGATCGTCAATCTTCAATCCTCAATACTCAATCCTCAATCCTCAATCCTCATTCTTCAATCCTCAATACCCAATCCTCAGTCTTCAACCCTCAATCCTCAATCCTCAATTCTCAATCCTCAATCCTCAGTCCTCGGTCCTCAAACCTCAATCCTCAACCCTCAGCCCTCATTCTCAATCCTCAATCCTCAATCCTCAATTCTCAATCTTCAATCCTCAATACTCAATCTTCAATCCTCAATGCTCAGTCCTCAAATTTCAATTCTGAATCCTCAATCCGGAACCCTCAACCTTCAGCCCTCAGTCCTCAACAATCAGTTGTCAGTCCTCAATCCTCAATAGAATATACTCAATTCACAGTTTTCAATACTCCATACTCAATCTGCAATCTTCAAATCTCTATCCACAAACATCAATTCTCATCACTCAACCCTCAACACTCAGTCCTCAATGTTCAATCCTCAATCCTCAATTCTCAATCTTCAATCCTCAATACTGAACCTTCAATCCTCAATCCTCAATCCTCAGTCCTCAATCCTCAATCCTCAATCTTAATCTTCAATCCTCAGTACTCAATCTTCAATCCTCAATCCTCAATCCTCAATCCTCAATCCTCAATCTTCAATCCGCAATACTCAATCTTCAATCCTCAATCCTCAATCCTCAATCCTCAATCCTCAATCCTCAATCCTCAATCTTCAATCTTCAGTACTCAATCTTCAATCCTCAATCCTGAATCCTCAATCCTCAATCCTCAATCTTCAATCCTCAATACTCAATCTTCAATCCTCAATCCTCAATCCTCTATCCTCAATCCTCAATCCTCAATCCTCAATCGTCAATCTTCAATCCTCAGTACTCAATCTTCAATCCTCAATCCTCAATGCTCAATCCTCAATCCTCAATCATCAATCCCCAATACTCAATCTTCAATCCTCAATCCTCAATCCTCATTCTTCAATCCTCAATACCCAATCCTCAATCTTCAATCCTCAATCCTCAATCCTCTATTCTCAATCGTCAATCCTCAATCCTCAATCGTCAGGCTTCAATCCTCAATACTCAATCTTCAATCCTCAATCCTCAATCCTCAATCCTCAATCCTCAATCTTCAATCATCAATATTGAATCTTCAGTCCTCGATCCTCAATCCTCAATCCTCAATCCTCAATCCTCAATGTTCAATCCGCAATACACAATCCTCAATTTTCAATCCACAATCCTTAATCCTCAATCCTCAATCCTCAATCTTCAATCCTCAAAACTCAATCTTCAACCCTCAACACTCTATCCTCAATCCTCAATCCTCATTCTTCAATCCTCAACACCCAATCCTCAATCTTCAATCCTCAATCCTCAATCCTCAATTCTCAATCCTCAATCCTCAATCCTCAGACCTCAAACATCAATACTCAACCCTCAGTCCTCGTCCTCAATCCACAACCCTCAATCCTCGATCCTCAATCTTCACTACTCAATCCTCAATCCTCAATGTTCAATCCTCAATACCCAATCCTCAATCTTCAATCCTCAATCCTCAATCCTCAATCCCCAATCCTCAGTCCTCTCTCCTGAAACCTCAATCCTGAATCTTAATCTTCAATCCTCTGTACTCAATCTTCAAACCTCATCCTACAATCCTCAATACCCAATCCTCAATCTTCAATCCTCAATCCTCAATCCTCAATTCTCAATCGTCAATCCTCAGTCCTCAGTCCTCAAACCTCAATCCTCAACCCTTAGCCCTCATCCACAATCCTCAATCCTCAATCCTCAATCCTCAATCTTCAATCCTCAATCCTCAATCCTCAACCGTCAATCCTCAATCCTCATTCTTCAATCCTCAATACCCAATCCTCAATCTTCAATCCTCAATCCTCAATCCTCAATTCTCAATCCTCAAAACTCAATCCTCAGTCTTCAAACAGCAATACTGAACCCTCAGTCCTCGTCCTCAATCCACAACCATCAATCCTCAATCCTCAGTCTTCAATCATCGATATTTAATCTTCAGTCCTCAATCCTCAATCCTAAATCCTCAATCCTCAATCCTCAATGTTCATTGAGCAATACCCAATCCTCAATCTTCAATCCTCAATCCTCAATCCTCAATTCTCAATCCTCAATCCTCAATCCTCAGACCTCAAACATCAATACTCAACCCTCAGTCATCGTCCTCAATCCTCGATCCTCAATCTTCAATACTCAATCCTCAATCCTCAATGTTCAATCCTCAATACCCAATCCTCAATCTTCAATCCTCAATCCTCAATCCTCAATCCCCAATCCTCAACCCTTAGTCCTCAGTCCTCAAACCTCAATCCTGAATCCTCAATCCTGAATCCTCAATCTTCAGCCCTCAGTCCTCAACAATCAGTTGTCAATCCTCAATCCTCAATAGAATATCCTCAATTCACAGTTTTCAATACTCAATCCCCATTCTTCAATCTTCAAATCTCAATCCACAAACATCAACTCTCATCACTCAACACTCAACACTCAGTCTTCAATCCTCAATCCTCAATCCTCAACACTCAACACTCATTCTTCAATCCTCAATACCCAATCCTCAATCTTCAATCCTCAATCATCAATCCTCAATTCTCAATCCTCAGTCCTCAATGCTCAGACCTCAAACATCAATACTCAACCCTCAGTCCTCGTTCTCAATCCACAACACTCAATCTTCAATCCTCCATCCTCAATCCTCAATCCTCAATCCTCAATCCTCAATCCTCAATCTTCAATCCTCAATACACAATCTTCAATCCTCAATCCTCAATCCTCAATCCTCAATCCTCAATATTCAATCCTCAATACTCAATATTCAATCCTCAATCCTCAGTACTCAATCCCCAATCCTCATTCTTCAATCCTCATTCTTCAATCCTCAATACCCAATCCTCAATCTTCAATCCCCAATCCTCAATCCTCAGTTCGCAATCCTCAATCCTCAGTCCTCAGACCTCAGGCATCAACACTCAACCCTCAGTCCTCGTTCTCAATCCACAACCCTCAATCCTCAATCCTCAATCTTCATTCATCAATATTCAACATTCAATCCTCAATCCTCAATCCTCAATCCTCAATCCTCAGTCCTCGATGTTCAATCCTCAACAGCCAATCCTCAATCTTCAATCCTCAATCCTCAATCCTCAATTCTCAATCCTCAATCCTCAATCCTCAGTCATCTCTCCTCAAACCTCAATCCTGAATCCTCAATCCTGAATCCTCAAGCTTCAGCCCTCAGTCCTCAACAATCAGTTGTCAACCCTCAATCTTCAATAGAATATTATCAATTCACAGTTTTCAATACTCAATACTCAATCTGCAATCTTCAAACCTCTATCCACAAACATCAATTCTCATCATTCAACCATCAACACTCAGTCCCCAATCCTCAATATTCAATCCTCAATCCTCAATCCTCAATCCACAATCCTCAACCTTCAATCCTCAATACACAATCTGCAATGCTCAATCCTCAATACTCAATCCTCAATTCTCAATCCTCGATCGCCAATCTTCAATCTTCAATACTCAATCTTCAATCCTCAATCCTCAATCCTCAATCCTCAATCCTCATTCTTCAATCCTCAATACCCAATCCTCAATCTTCAACCCTCAATCCTCAATCCTCAATTCTCAATCCTCAATCGTCAGTCCTCAGTCCTCAAACCTCTATCCTCAACCCTCAGTTCTCATCCTCAATCCTCAATCCTCAATCCTCAATTCTCAATCTTCAATCCTCAATACTCAATCTTCAAACCTCAATGCTCAGTCCTCAAATTTCAATTCTGAATCCTCAATCCGGAACCCTCAATCTTCAGCCCTAAGTCCTCAACAATCAGTTGTCAATCCCCAATCCTCAACAGAAGATACTCAATTCACAGTTTTCAATACTCAATACTCAATCTGCAATCTTCAAATCTCTATCCACAAACATCAATACTCATCACTCAACCCTCAACACTCAGTCCTCAATGTTCAATTCTCAATCCTCAATTCTCAATCCTCAATCGTCAGTCCTCAGTCCTCAAACCTCTATCCTCAACCCTCAGTTCTCATCCTCAATCCTCAATCCTCAATCCTCAATCCTCAATGTTCATTCCGCAATACCCAATCCTCAATCTTCAATCCTCAATCCTCAATCCTCAATCATCAATCCTCAATCCTCAATCTTCAATCCTCAATACTCAATCTTCAACCCTCAACCCTCAATCCTCAATCCTCAATCCTCATTCTTCAATCCTCAACACCCAATCCTCAATCTTCAATCCTCAATCCTCAATCCTCAATTCTCAATCCTCAATCCTCAATCCTCAATCCCCAATGTTCATTCCGCAATACCCAATCCTCAATCTTCAATCCTCAATCCTCAATCCTCAATCCTCAATCCTCAATCCTCAATCGTCAACCCTAGACCTTCAATACTCAATACTCAATCCTCAATACTCAGTCTTCAATCCTCAATCCTCAATCCTCAATCCTCAATCCTCATTCTTCAATCCTCAACACCCAATTCTCAATCTTCAATCCTCAATCCTCAATCCTCAATCCTCAATTCTCAATCCTCAATCCTCAATCCTCAGACCTCAAACAGCAATACTCAGCCACCAGTCCTCGTCCTCAATCCACAACCATCATTCCTCAATCCTCAATCTTCAATCATCAATATTCAATCTTCAGTCCTCAATCCTCAATCCTCAATCCTCAATCCTCAATGTTCAATCCGCAATACCCAATCCTCAGTCTTCATTCCTCGATCCTCAATCCTCAATCCTCAATCCTCAATCATCAATCCTCAATCCTCAGTACGCAAACCTCAAACCTGATTCCTCAATCCTGAATCCTCAATCTTCAGCCCTCAGTCCTCAACAATCAGGTGACAATCCTAAATCCTCAATAGAATATCCTCAATTCACAGTTTTCTATACACAATACTCAATCTGGAATCTTCAAATCTCTATCCACAAACCAATTCTCATCACTCAACCCTCAACACTCAGTCCTCAATGTTCAATCCTCAATCCTCAATCCTCAACCTTCAGTCCTCAATACTCAATCTTTAATCCTCAATCCTCAATCCTCAATCTTCAATCCTCAGTCCTCAATACTCAATCCTCAATCCTCAATCCTCAATCCTCAGTCATCAATCCTCAATCTTCAATACTCAATCCACAATCCTCAATCCTCAATCCTCAATCCTCAATCCTCAATCCTCAATCCTCAATCATCAATCCTCAATCTTCAATCCTCAATACTCAATCTTTAATCATCAATCCTCAATCCTCAACCTTCAATCATCAATCCTCAATCCTCAATCCTCAATCCTCAATCCTCAATCCTCAATCCTCAATACTCAATCCTCAATCTTCAGTCCTCAATACTCAATCTTCAATCCTCAATCCTCAATCCTAAATCCTCAGTCCTCATTCTTCAATCCTCAATACCCAATCCTCAATCTTCAATCCTCAATCATCAATCCTCAAATCTCAATCCTCAATCCTCAATCCTCAGACCTCAAACATCAATACTCATCCCTCAGTCCTCGTCCTCAATCCACAACACTCAATCCTCAATCCTCAATCTACAATCATCAATATTCAATCTTCAATCCTCAATCCTCAATCCTCGATCCTCAATCCTCAATACCCAATCCTCAATCTTCAATCCTCAATCCTCAATCCTCATTCCTTAAATCTCAACCCTCAACCCTCAGTCCTTATCCTCAATTCTCAATTCTCAATCCTCAATCCTCAATCCCCAATCTTCAACCCTCAATAATCAATTTTCAGTCCTAGATCCTCAATCCCCAATCCTCAATCCTTAATCCTCAATCTTCAATCCTCAATATTCTATCTTCAACCCTCAGTCCTCAGTCCTCAATCATCAATTCTGAATTCCCAATCCTGAATCCTCAATCTTCAGCCCTCAGTCCTCAACAATCAGTTGTCAATTCTCAATCCTCAATAGAATATCATCAATTCACAGTTTTCAATACTCAATGCTCAATCTGCAATCTTCGAATATCTATCCACAAACATCAATTCTCATAACTCAACCCTCAACACTCAGTCCCCAATCCTCAATCTTCAATCCTCAATCCTCAATCCTCAATCCTCAAACCTCAAACCGCAATCTTCAGTCCTCAATACTCACACATCAATCCTCAATCCTCAATCCTCAATCCTCTACCCTCAATCGTCAGTCTTCAAACCTCAATACTCAATCTTCAATCCTCAATCCTCAATCCTCAATCCTCAAGCCTCATCCTTCAATCCTCAATACCCAATCCTCAATCTTCAATACTCAATCCTCAATCCCCAATTCTCAATCCTCATTCCTCAGTCCTCAGCCCTCAAACCTCAATCCTCAACGCACAGCTCTCATCCTCAATCCTCAATCCTCAATCCTCAATCCTCAATCATCAATCTTCAATCCTCAATAATCAATCTTCAGTCCTCAATCCTCAGTCCTCAAACCTCAATTCTGAATCCTCAATCCTGAATCCTCAATCTTCAGCTCTCAGTACTCAACAATCAGTTGACAATCCTGAATCCTCAATAGAATATGCGCAATTCACAGTTTTCAATACTCAATACTCAATCTGCAATCTTCAAATCTCTATCCACAAACATCAATTCTCATCACTCAACCCTCAACACTCAGTCCTCAATGTTCAATTCTCAATCCGCAATTCTCAATCTTCAATCCTCAATACTGAACCTTCAATCCTCAATCCTCAATCCTCAACCCCCAATCCTCAATCCTCATTCTTCAATCCTCAATACCCAATCCTCAATCTTCAATCCTCAATCCTCAACCCTCAATCCTCAGACTTCAAACAGCAATACCGAACCCTCAGTCCTCGTCCTCAATCCACAACCATCAATCCTCAATCCTCAATCTTCAATCATCAATATTTAATCTTCAGTCCTCAATCCTCAATCCTGAAACCTCAATCCTCAATCCTCAATATTCATTCCGCAATACCCAATCCTCAATCTTCAATCCTCAATCCTCAATCCTCAATCATCAATCCTCAATCCTCAATATTCAATCCTCAATACTCAATATTCAATCCTCAATCCTCAGTACTCAATCCCCAATCCTCATTCTTCAATCCTCAATACTCAATCTTCAAACCTCAATGCTCAGTCCTCAAATTTCAATTCTGAATCCTCAATCCGGAACCCTCAATCTTCAGCCCTAAGTCCTCAACAATCAGTTGTCAATCCCCAATCCTCAATAGAAGATACTCAATTCACAGTTTTCAATACTCAATACTTAATCTGCAATCTTCAAATCTCTATCCACAAAAATCAATACTCATCACTCAACCCTCAACACTCAGTCCTCAATGTTCAATTCTCAATCCTCAATTCTCAATCTTCAATCCTCAATACTGAACCTTCAATCCTCAATCCTCAATCCTCAACACTCAATCCTCAATCCTCATTCTTCAATCCTCAATACCCAATCCTCAATCTTCAATCCTCAATCCTCATTCCTCAATTCTCAATCCTCAACCCTCAATCCTCAGACTTCAAACAGCAATACTGAACCCTCAGTCCTCGTCCTCAATCCACAACCATCAATCCTCAATCCTCAATCTTCAATCATCAATATTTAATCTTCAGTCCTCAATCCTCAATCCTAAATCCTCAATCCTCAATCCTCAATGTTCATTCCGCAATACCCAATCCTCAATCTTCAATCCTCAATCCTCAATCCTCAATCATCAATCCTCAATCCTCAATCTTCAATCCTCAATACTCAATCTTCAACCCTCAACCCTCAATCCACAATCCTCAATCCTCATTCTTCAATCCTCAACACCCAATCCTCAATCTTCAATCCTCAATCCTCAATCCTCAATTCTCAATCCTCAATCCTCAATCCTCAATCCTCAATGTTCATTCCGCAATACCGAATCCTCAATCTTCAATCCTCAATCCTCAATCCTCAATCCTCAATCCTCAATCCTCAATCCTCAATCGTCAACCCTAGACCTTCAATACTCAATACTCAATCCTCAATACTCAGTCTTCAATCCTCAATCCTCAATCCTCAATCCTCAATCCTCATTCTTCAATCCTCAACACCCAATTCTCAATCTTCAATCCTCAATCCTCAATCCTCAATCCTCAATTCTCAATCCTCAATCCTCAATCCTCAGACCTCAAACAGCAATACTCAGCCACCAGTCCTCGTCCTCAATCCACAACCATCATTCCTCAATCCTCAATCTTCAATCATCAATATTCAATCTTCAGTCCTCAATCCTCAATCCTCAATCCTCAATCCTCAATGTTCAATCCGCAATACCCAATCCTCAGTCTTCATTCCTCGATCCTCAATCCTCAATCCTCAATCCTCAATCATCAATCCTCAATCCTCAGTACGCAAACCTCAAACCTGATTCCTCAATCCTGAATCCTCAATCTTCAGCCCTCAGTCCTCAACAATCAGGTGACAATCCTAAATCCTCAATAGAATATCCTCAATT
Source organism: Calliopsis andreniformis (assembly GCF_051401765.1). NCBI lineage: Eukaryota > Metazoa > Arthropoda > Insecta > Hymenoptera > Andrenidae > Calliopsis > Calliopsis andreniformis. Next base: position 344,204 of record NW_027480595.1, on the reverse strand, counting down.
CACAGTTTTCTATACACAATACTCAATCTGGAATCTTCAAATCTCTATCCACAAACCAATTCTCATCACTCAACCCTCAACACTCAGTCCTCAATGTTCAATCCTCAATCCTCAATCCTCAACATTCAGTCCTCAATACTCAATCTTTAATCCTCAATCCTCAATCCTCAATCTTCAATCCTCAGTCCTCAATACTCAATCCTCAATCCTCAATCCTCAATCCTCAGTCATCAATCCTCAATCTTCAATACTCAATCCACAATCCTCAATCCTCCATCCTCAATCCTCAATCCTCAATCCTCAATCCTCAATCATCAATCCTCAATCTTCAATCCTCAATACTCAATCTTTAATCATCAATCCTCAATCCTCAACCTTCAATCATCAATCCTCAATCCTCAGTCCTCAATCCTCAATCCTCAATCCTCAATCCTCAATACTCAATCCTCAATCTTCAGTCCTCAATACTCAATCTTCAATCCTCAATCCTCAATCCTAAATCCTCAGTCCTCATTCTTCAATCCTCAATACCCAATCCTCAATCTTCAATCCTCAATCATCAATCCTCAAATCTCAATCCTCAATCCTCAATCCTCAGACCTCAAACATCAATACTCATCCCTCAGTCCTCGTTCTCAATCCACAACCCTCAATCCTCAATCCTCAATCTTCATTCATCAATATTCAACATTCAATCCTCAATCCTCAATCCTCAATCCTCAATCCTCAGTCCTCGATGTTCAATCCTCAACAGCCAATCCTCAATCTTCAATCCTCAATCCTCAATCCTCAATTCTCAATCCTCAATCCTCAATCCTCAGTCATCTCTCCTCAAACCTCAATCCTGAATCCTCAATCCTGAATCCTCAAGCTTCAGCCCTCAGTCCTCAACAATCAGTTGTCAACCCTCAATCTTCAATAGAATATAATCAATTCACAGTTTTCAATACTCAATACTCAATCTGCAATCTTCAAACCTCTATCCACAAACATCAATTCTCATCATTCAACCCTCAACACTCAGTCCCCAATCCTCAATATTCAATCCTCAATCCTCAATCCTCAATCCACAATCCTCAACCTTCAATCCTCAATACACAATCTTCAATGCTCAATCCTCAATACTCAATCCTCAATTCTCAATCCTCGATCGCCAATCTTCAATCTTCAATACTCAATCTTCAATCCTCAATCCTCAATCCTCAATCCTCAATCCTCATTCTTCAATCCTCAATACCCAATCCTCAATCTTCAACCCTCAATCCTCAATCCTCAATTCTCAATCCTCAATCGTCAGTCCTCAGTCCTCAAACCTCTATCCTCAACCCTCAGTTCTCATCCTCAATCCTCAATCCTCAATCCTCAATTCTCAATCTTCAATCCTCAATACTCAATCTTCAAACCTCAATGCTCAGTCCTCAAATTTCAATTCTGAATCCTCAATCCGGAACCCTCAATCTTCAGCCCTAAGTCCTCAACAATCAGTTGTCAATCCCCAATCCTCAATAGAAGATACTCAATTCACAGTTTTCAATACTCAATACTCAATCTGCAATCTTCAAATCTCTATCCACAAACATCAATACTCATCACTCAACCCTCAACACTCAGTCCTCAATGTTCAATTCTCAATCCTCAATTCTCAATCCTCAATCGTCAGTCCTCAGTCCTGAAACCTCTATCCTCAACCCTCAGTTCTCATCCTCAATCCTCAATCCTCAATCCTCAATCCTCAATGTTCAATCCGCAATACCCAATCCTCAGTCTCCATTCCTCGATCCTCAATCCTCAATCCTCAATCCTCAATCATCAATCCTCAATCCTCAGTACGCAAACCTCAAACCTGATTCCTCAATCGTGAATCCTCAATCTTCAGCCCTCAGTCCTCAACAATCAGGTGACAATCCTAAATCCTCAATAGAATATCCTCAATTCACAGTTTTCTATACACAATACTCAATCTGGAATCTTCAAATCTCTATCCACAAACCAATTCTCATCACTCAACCCTCAACACTCAGTCCTCAATGTTCAATCCTCAATCCTCAATCCTCAACCTTCAGTCCTCAATTCTCAATCTTTAATCCTCAATCCTCAATCCTCAATCTTCAATCCTCAGTCCTCAATACTCAATCCTCAATCCTCAATCCTCAATCCTCAGTCATCAATCCTCAATCTTCAATACTCAATCCACAATCCTCAATCCTCAATCCTCAATCCTCAATCCTCAATCCTCAATCCTCAATCATCAATCCTCAATCTTCAATCCTCAATACTCAATCTTTAATCATCAATGCTCAATCCTCAACCTTCAATCATCAATCCTCAATCCTCAATCCTCAATCCTCAATCCTCAATCCTCAATCCTCAATACTCAATCCTCAATCTTCAGTCCTCAATACTCAATCTTCAATCCTCAATCCTCAATCCTAAATCCTCAGTCCTCATTCTTCAATCCTCAATACCCAATCCTCAATCTTCAATCCTCAATCATCAATCCTCAAATCTCAATTCTCAATCCTCAATCCTCAGACCTCAAACATCAATACTCATCCCTCAGTCCTCGTCCTCAATCCACAACACTCAATCCTCAATCCTCAATCTACAATCATCAATATTCAATCTTCAATCCTCAATCCTCAATCCTCGATCCTCAATCCTCAATCCTCAATGTTCAATCCTCAATACCCAATCCTCAATCTTCAATCCTCAATCCTCAATCCTCATTCCTCAAATCTCAACCCTCAACCCTCAGTCCTTATCCTCAATTCTCAATTCTCAATCCTCAATCCTCAATCCCCAATCTTCAACCCTCAATAATCAATTTTCAGTCCTAGATCCTCAATCCCCAATCCTCAATCCTTAATCCTCAATCTTCAATCCTCAATACTCTATCTTCAACCCTCAGTCCTCAGTCCTCAATCATCAATTCTGAATTCCCAATCCTGAATCCTCAATCTTCAGCCCTCAGTCCTCAACAATCAGTTGTCAATTCTCAATCCTCAATAGAATATCATCAATTCACAGTTTTCAATACTCAATGCTCAATCTGCAATCTTCAAATATCTATCCACAAACATCAATCCTCATAACTCAACCCTCAACACTCAGTCCCCAATCCTCAATCTTCAATCCTCAATCCTCAATCCTCAATCCTCAAACCTCAAACCGCAATCTTCAGTCCTCAATACTCACACATCAATCCTCAATCCTCAATCCTCAATCCTCTACCCTCAATCGTCAGTCTTCAAACCTCAATACTCAATCTTCAATCCTCAATCCTCAATCCTCAATCCTCAAGCCTCATCCTTCAATCCTCAATACCCAATCCTCAATCTTCAATACTCAATCCTCAATCCCCAATTCTCAATCCTCATACCTCAGTCCTCAGCCCTCAAACCTCAATCCTCAACGCACAGCTCTCATCCTCAATCCTCAATCCTCAATCCTCAATCCTCAATCCTCAATCTTCAATCCTCAATAATCAATCTTCAGTCCTCAATCCTCAGTCCTCAAACCTCAAAACTGAATCCTCAATCCTGAATCCTCAATCTTCAGCTCTCAGTACTCAACAATCAGTTGACAATCCTGAATCCTCAATAGAATATGCGCAATTCACAGCTTTCAATACTCAATACTCAATCTGCAATCTTCAAATCTCTATCCACAAACATCAATTCTCATCACTCAACCCTCAACACTCAGTCCTCAATGTTCAATTCTCAATCCGCAATTCTCAATCTTCAATCCTCAATACTGAACCTTCAGTCCTCAATCCTCAATCCTCAACCCCCAATCCTCAATCCTCATTCTTCAATCCTCAATACCCAATCCTCAATCTTCAATCCTCAATCCTCAACCCTCAATCCTCAGACTTCAAACAGCAATACCGAAACCTCAGTCCTCGTCCTCAATCCACAACCATCAATCCTCAATCCTCAATCTTCAATCATCAATATTTAATCTTCAGTCCTCAATCCTCAATCCTGAAACCTCAATCCTCAATCCTCAATATTCATTCCGCAATACCCAATCCTCAATCTTCAATCCTCAATCCTCAATCCTCAATCATCAATCCACAATCCTCAACCTTCAATCCTCAATACTCAATCTTCAATCCTCAATCCTCAATACTCAATCCTCAATTCTCAATCCTCGATCGTCAATCTTCAATCCTCAATCCTCAATCCTCAATCCTCAACCCTTATTCTTCAATCCTCAATACCCAATCCTCAATCTTCAATCCTCAATCCTCAATCCTCAATCCTCAATCCTCAATCCTCATTCTTCAATCCTCAATACCCAATCCTCAATCTTCAATCCTTAATCCTCAATCCTCAATTCTCAACCCTCAATCCTCAGTCCACAGTCATCAAACCTCAATCCTCAAACCTCAGCCCTCATTATCAATCCTCAATCCTCAATCCTCAATCCTTAATCTTCAATCCTCAATACTCAATATTCAATCCTCAATCCTCAGTCCTCAAATCTCAATTCTGAATCCTCAATCCTGCATCCTCAATCCTCAGCCCTCAGCCCTCAACAATCAGTTGTCAATCCTCAATCCCCAAAAGAATATCCTCAATCCACAGTTTTCAATACTCAATACTCAATCTGCAATCTTCAAATCTCTATCCAGAAACATCAATTCTCATCACTCAACCCTGAACGCTCAGTCCTCAATGTTCAATCCTCAATCCTCAATTCTCAATCTTCAATCGTCAATACTGAATCTTCAATCCTCAATCCTCAATCCTCAATCCTCAATCCTCAGTAATCAATCCTCAACCTTCAATCCTCAATCCTGAATCCTCAATCTTCAGCCCTCAGTCCTCAACAGTCAGTGATCCATCCTCAATCCTCAATAGAATACCATGATTTCACAGTTTTCAATACTCAATACTCAACCTGCAATCTTCAAATCTCTATCCACAAACATCAATTCTCATCACTTAACCCTCAACAATCATTCCCCAATCCACAATATTCAAGCCTCAATCCTCAATCCTCAATCCACAATCCTCAACCTTCAATCCTCAATACTCAATCTTCAATCCTCAATCCTCTGTCCTCAATCCTCAATTCTCAATCTTCAATCCTCAATACCCAATCCTTAATCTTAAATCCTCAATCCTCAATTCGCAATCCTCAATCCTCAATCCTCAGGCCTCAATTATCAATACTCAACCCTCAGTCCTCGTCCTCAATCCACGACCTTCAATCCTCAATCCTCAATCGTCATTCATCAATATTCAAACTTCAATCCTCAATCCTCAATCCTCAATCCTCAATTCTCAATCCTCAATGTTCAATCATCAATACCCGATCCTCAGTCTTCAATCCTCAATCCTCAATCCTCAATCCTCAATCCTCAATCCTCAATCCTGAATCCTCAATCTTCAGCCCTCAGTCCTCAACAGTCAGTGGTCCATCCTCAATCCTCAATAGAGTACCATGATTTCACAGTTTTCAATACTCAATACTCAACCTGCAATCTTCAAATCTCTATCCACAAACATCAATTCTCATCACTTAACCCTCAACACTCAGTCCCCAATCCACAATATTCAAGCCTCAATCCTCAATCCTCAATCCACAATCCTCAACATTCAATCCTCAATACTCAATCTTCAATCCTCAATCCCCAACCCTCAATCCTCAATTCGCAACACTCAATAGTCGATCTTCAATCCTCAATACTCAATATTCAATCCTCAATCCTCAATCCTCAATCCTCAATCATCATTCTTCAATCCTCAATACCCTATCCTCAATCTTCAATCCTCAATCCTCAATCCTCAATACCCAATCCTCAATCTTCAATCCTCAATCCTCAATCCTCAATTCTCAATCCTCAATCCTCAACCCTCAGACCTCAAACACAAATATTCAACCCTCAGTCCTCGTCCTCAATCCTCAACCCTCAATCCTCAACCCTCAATCCTCAATCCTCAATCTTCAATCGTCAATCCTCAATACTCAATCCTCAATCATCAATCCTCAATCCTCAACCTTCATTCCTCAATACTCAATCTTCCATCCTCAATCCTCAATCCTCAATCCTCAATCCTCAATATTCAATCCTCAATACTCAATATTCAATCCTCAATCCTCAATACTCAATCCCCAATCTTCATTCTTCAATCCTCATTCTTCATTCCTCAGTACCCAATCCTCAATCTTCAATCCTCAATCCTCAATCCTCAGTTCGCAATCCTCAATCCTCAATCCTCAGACCTCAGGCATCAACACTCAACCCTCAGACCTCGTTCTCAATCCACAACCCTCAATCCTCAAACCTCAATCTTCATTCATCAATATTCAACCTTCAATCCTCAATCCTCAAACCTCAATCCTCAATCCTCAATGTTCAATCCTCAACAGCCAATCCTCAATCTTCAATCCTCAATCCTCAATCCTCAATTCTCAATCCTCAATCCTCAATCCTCAGTCCTCTCTCCTCAAACCTCAATCCTGAATCCTCAATCCAGAATCCTCAAGCTTCAGCCCTCAGTCCTCAACAATCAGTTGTCAATCCTCAATCCTCAATAGAATATCATCAATTCACAGTTTTCAATACTCAATACTCAATCTGCTATCTTCAAATCTCTATCCACAAACATCAATTCTCATCATTCAACCCTCAACACTCAGTCTCCAATCCTCAATTTTCAATCCTCAATCCTCAATCCTCAATCCACACTCCTCAACCTTCAATTCTCAATACTCAATCTTCAATCCTCAATCCTCAATACTCAATCCTCAATCCTCAATCCTCAATCCTCAATCCTCAATCTTCAATCCTCAATCCTCAATCCTCAATACCCAATCCTCAATCTTCAATCCTCAATCCTCAATCCTCAATTCTCAATCCTCAATCCTCAGACCTCAAACACAAATATTCAACCCTCAGTCCTCGTCCTCAATCCTCAACCCTCAATCCTCAACCCTCAATCCTCAATCCTCAATCTTCAATCGTCAGTCCTCAATACTCAATCCTCAATCATCAATCCTCAATCCTCAACCTTCATTCCTCAATACTCAATCTTCCATCCTCAATCCTCAATCCTCAATCCTCAATCCTCAATATTCAATCCTCAATACTCAATATTCAATCCTCAATCCTCAATACTCAATCCCCAATATTCATTCTTCAATCCTCATTCTTCATTCCTCAATACCCAATCCTCAATCTTCAATCCTCAATCCTCAATCCTCAGTTCGCAATCCTCAATCCTCAATCCTCAGACCTCAGGCATCAACACTCAACCCTCAGACCTCGTTCTCAATCCACAACCCTCAATCCTCAAACCTCAATCTTCATTCATCAATATTCAACATTCAATCCTCAATCCTCAAACCTCAATCCTCAATCCTCAATGTTCAATCCTCAACAGCCAATCCTCAATCTTCAATCCTCAATCCTCAATGTTCATTCCGCAATACCGAATCCTCAATCTTCAATCCTCAATCCTCAATCCTCAATCCTCAATCCTCAATCCTCAATCCTCAATCGTCAACCCTAGACCTTCAATACTCAATACTCAATCCTCAATACTCAGTCTTCAATCCTCAATCCTCAATCCTCAATCCTCAATCCTCATTCTTCAATCCTCAACACCCAATTCTCAATCTTCAATCCTCAATCCTCAATCCTCAATCCTCAATTCTCAATCCTCAATCCTCAATCCTCAGACCTCAAACAGCAATACTCAGCCACCAGTCCTCGTCCTCAATCCACAACCATCATTCCTCAATCCTCAATCTTCAATCATCAATATTCAATCTTCAGTCCTCAATCCTCAATCCTCAATCCTCAATCCTCAATGTTCAATCCGCAATACCCAATCCTCAGTCTTCATTCCTCGATCCTCAATCCTCAATCCTCAATCCTCAATCATCAATCCTCAATCCTCAGTACGCAAACCTCAAACCTGATTCCTCAATCCTGAATCCTCAATCTTCAGCCCTCAGTCCTCAACAATCAGGTGACAATCCTAAATCCTCAATAGAATATCCTCAATTCACAGTTTTCTATACACAATACTCAATCTGGAATCTTCAAATCTCTATCCACAAACCAATTCTCATCACTCAGCCCTCAACACTCAGTCCTCAATGTTCAATCCTCAATCCTCAATCCTCAACATTCAGTCCTCAATACTCAATCTTTAATCCTCAATCCTCAATCCTCAATCTTCAATCCTCAGTCCTCAATACTCAATCCTCAATCCTCAATCCTCAATCCTCAGTCATCAATCCTCAATCTTCAATACTCAATCCACAATCCTCAATCCTCCATCCTCAATCCTCAATCCTCAATCCTCAATCCTCAATCATCAATCCTCAATCTTCAATCCTCAATACTCAATCTTTAATCATCAATCCTCAATCCTCAACCTTCAATCATCAATCCTCAATCCTCAGTCCTCAATCCTCAATCCTCAATCCTCAATCCTCAATACTCAATCCTCAATCTTCAGTCCTCAATACTCAATCTTCAATCCTCAATCCTCAATCCTAAATCCTCAGTCCTCATTCTTCAATCCTCAATACCCAATCCTCAATCTTCAATCCTCAATCATCAATCCTCAAATCTCAATCCTCAATCCTCAATCCTCAGACCTCAAACATCAATACTCATCCCTCAGTCCTCGTTCTCAATCCACAACCCTCAATCCTCAATCCTCAATCTTCATTCATCAATATTCAACATTCAATCCTCAATCCTCAATCCTCAATCCTCAATCCTCAGTCCTCGATGTTCAATCCTCAACAGCCAATCCTCAATCTTCAATCCTCAATCCTCAATCCTCAATTCTCAATCCTCAATCCTCAATCCTCAGTCATCTCTCCTCAAACCTCAATCCTGAATCCTCAATCCTGAATCCTCAAGCTTCAGCCCTCAGTCCTCAACAATCAGTTGTCAACCCTCAATCTTCAATAGAATATAATCAATTCACAGTTTTCAATACTCAATACTCAATCTGCAATCTTCAAACCTCTATCCACAAACATCAATTCTCATCATTCAACCCTCAACACTCAGTCCCCAATCCTCAATATTCAATCCTCAATCCTCAATCCTCAATCCACAATCCTCAACCTTCAATCCTCAATACACAATCTTCAATGCTCAATCCTCAATACTCAATCCTCAATTCTCAATCCTCGATCGCCAATCTTCAATCTTCAATACTCAATCTTCAATCCTCAATCCTCAATCCTCAATCCTCAATCCTCATTCTTCAATCCTCAATACCCAATCCTCAATCTTCAACCCTCAATCCTCAATCCTCAATTCTCAATCCTCAATCGTCAGTCCTCAGTCCTCAAACCTCTATCCTCAACCCTCAGTTCTCATCCTCAATCCTCAATCCTCAATCCTCAATTCTCAATCTTCAATCCTCAATACTCAATCTTCAAACCTCAATGCTCAGTCCTCAAATTTCAATTCTGAATCCTCAATCCGGAACCCTCAATCTTCAGCCCTAAGTCCTCAACAATCAGTTGTCAATCCCCAATCCTCAATAGAAGATACTCAATTCACAGTTTTCAATACTCAATACTCAATCTGCAATCTTCAAATCTCTATCCACAAACATCAATACTCATCACTCAACCCTCAACACTCAGTCCTCAATGTTCAATTCTCAATCCTCAATTCTCAATCCTCAATCGTCAGTCCTCAGTCCTGAAACCTCTATCCTCAACCCTCAGTTCTCATCCTCAATCCTCAATCCTCAATCCTCAATCCTCAATGTTCAATCCGCAATACCCAATCCTCAGTCTTCATTCCTCGATCCTCAATCCTCAATCCTCAATCCTCAATCATCAATCCTCAATCCTCAGTACGCAAACCTCAAACCTGATTCCTCAATCCTGAATCCTCAATCTTCAGCCCTCAGTCCTCAACAATCAGGTGACAATCCTAAATCCTCAATAGAATATCCTCAATTCACAGTTTTCTATACACAATACTCAATCTGGAATCTTCAAATCTCTATCCACAAACCAATTCTCATCACTCAACCCTCAACACTCAGTCCTCAATGTTCAATCCTCAATCCTCAATCCTCAACCTTCAGTCCTCAATTCTCAATCTTTAATCCTCAATCCTCAATCCTCAATCTTCAATCCTCAGTCCTCAATACTCAATCCTCAATCCTCAATCCTCAATCCTCAGTCATCAATCCTCAATCTTCAATACTCAATCCACAATCCTCAATCCTCAATCCTCAATCCTCAATCCTCAATCCTCAATCCTCAATCATCAATCCTCAATCTTCAATCCTCAATACTCAATCTTTAATCATCAATGCTCAATCCTCAACCTTCAATCATCAATCCTCAATCCTCAATCCTCAATCCTCAATCCTCAATCCTCAATCCTCAATACTCAATCCTCAATCTTCAGTCCTCAATACTCAATCTTCAATCCTCAATCCTCAATCCTAAATCCTCAGTCCTCATTCTTCAATCCTCAATACCCAATCCTCAATCTTCAATCCTCAATCATCAATCCTCAAATCTCAATCCTCAATCCTCAATCCTCAGACCTCAAACATCAATACTCATCCCTCAGTCCTCGTCCTCAATCCACAACACTCAATCCTCAATCCTCAATCTACAATCATCAATATTCAATCTTCAATCCTCAATCCTCAATCCTCGATCCTCAATCCTCAATCCTCAATGTTCAATCCTCAATACCCAATCCTCAATCTTCAATCCTCAATCCTCAATCCTCATTCCTCAAATCTCAACCCTCAACCCTCAGTCCTTATCCTCAATTCTCAATTCTCAATCCTCAATCCTCAATCCCCAATCTTCAACCCTCAATAATCAATTTTCAGTCCTAGATCCTCAATCCCCAATCCTCAATCCTTAATCCTCAATCTTCAATCCTCAATACTCTATCTTCAACCCTCAGTCCTCAGTCCTCAATCATCAATTCTGAATTCCCAATCCTGAATCCTCAATCTTCAGCCCTCAGTCCTCAACAATCAGTTGTCAATTCTCAATCCTCAATAGAATATCATCAATTCACAGTTTTCAATACTCAATGCTCAATCTGCAATCTTCAAATATCTATCCACAAACATCAATCCTCATAACTCAACCCTCAACACTCAGTCCCCAATCCTCAATCTTCAATCCTCAATCCTCAATCCTCAATCCTCAAACCTCAAACCGCAATCTTCAGTCCTCAATACTCACACATCAATCCTCAATCCTCAATCCTCAATCCTCTACCCTCAATCGTCAGTCTTCAAACCTCAATACTCAATCTTCAATCCTCAATCCTCAATCCTCAATCCTCAAGCCTCATCCTTCAATCCTCAATACCCAATCCTCAATCTTCAATACTCAATCCTCAATCCCCAATTTTCAATCCTCATTCCTCAGTCCTCAGCCCTCAAACCTCAATCCTCAACGCACAGCTCTCATCCTCAATCCTCAATCCTCAATCCTCAATCCTCAATCCTCAATCTTCAATCCTCAATAATCAATCTTCAGTCCTCAATCCTCAGTCCTCAAACCTCAATTCTGAATCCTCAATCCTGAATCCTCAATCTTCAGCTCTCAGTACTCAACAATCAGTTGACAATCCTGAATCCTCAATAGAATATGCGCAATTCACAGCTTTCAATACTCAATACTCAATCTGCAATCTTCAAATCTCTATCCACAAACATCAATTCTCATCACTCAACCCTCAACACTCAGTCCTCAATGTTCAATTCTCAATCCGCAATTCTCAATCTTCAATCCTCAATACTGAACCTTCAGTCCTCAATCCTCAATCCTCAACCCCCAATCCTCAATCCTCATTCTTCAATCCTCAATACCCAATCCTCAATCTTCAATCCTCAATCCTCAACCCTCAATCCTCAGACTTCAAACAGCAATACCGAACCCTCAGTCCTCGTCCTCAATCCACAACCATCAATCCTCAATCCTCAATCTTCAATCATCAATATTTAATCTTCAGTCCTCAATCCTCAATCCTGAAACCTCAATCCTCAATCCTCAATATTCATTCCGCAATACCCAATCCTCAATCTTCAATCCTCAATCCTCAATCCTCAATCATCAATCCACAATCCTCAACCTTCAATCCTCAATACTCAATCTTCAATCCTCAATCCTCAATACTCAATCCTCAATTCTCAATCCTCGATCGTCAATCTTCAATCCTCAATCCTCAATCCTCAATCCTCAACCCTTATTCTTCAATCCTCAATACCCAATCCTCAATCTTCAATCCTCAATCCTCAATCCTCAATATTCAATCCTCAATACTCAATATTCAATCCTCAATCCTCAATACTCAATCCCCAATCTTCATTCTTCAATCCTCATTCTTCATTCCTCAATACCCAATCCTCAATCTTCAATCCTCAATCCTCAATCCTCAGTTCGCAATCCTCAATCCTCAATCCTCAGACCTCAGGCATCAACACTCAACCCTCAGACCTCGTTCTCAATCCACAACCCTCAATCCTCAAACCTCAATCTTCATTCATCAATATTCAACATTCAATCCTCAATCCTCAAACCTCAATCCTCAATCCTCAATGTTCAATCCTCAACAGCCAATCCTCAATCTTCAATCCTCAATCCTCAATCCTCAATTCTCAATCCTCAATCCTCAATCCTCAGTCCTCTCTCCTCAAACCTCAATCCTGAATCCTCAATCCAGAATCCTCAAGCTTCAGCCCTCAGTCCTCAACAATCAGTTGTCAATCCTCAATCCTCAATAGAATATCATCAATTCACAGTTTTCAATACTCAATACTCAATCTGCAATCTTCAAATCTCTATCCACAAACATCAATTCTCATCATTCAACCCTCAACACTCAGTCCCCAATCCTCAATTTTCAATCCTCAATCCTCAATCCTCAATCCACACTCCTCAACCTTCAATTCTCAATACTCAATCTTCAATCCTCAATCCTCAATACTCAATCCTCAATCCTCAATCCTCAATCCTCAATCCTCAATCCTCAATCCTCATTCTTCAATCCTCAATACCCAATCCTCAATCTTCATTCCTTAATCCTCAATCCTCAATTCTCAACCCTCAATCCTCAGTCCACAGTCATCAAACCTCAATCCTCAAACCTCAGCCCTCATTATCAATCCTCAATCCTCAATCCTCAATCCTTAATCTTCAATCCTCAATACTCAATATTCAATCCTCAATCCTCAGTCCTCAAATCTCAATTCTGAATCCTCAATCCTGCATCCTCAATCCTCAGCCCTCAGTCCTCAACAATCAGTTGTCAATCCTCAATCCCCAATAGAATATCCTCAATCCACAGATTTCAATACTCAATACTCAATCTGCAATCTTCAAATCTCTATCCAGAAACATCAATTCTCATCACTCAACCCTGAACGCTCAGTCCTCAATGTTCAATACTCAATACTCAATTCTCAATCTTCAATCGTCAATACTGAATCTTCAATCCTTAATCCTCAATCCTCAATCCTCAATCCTCAATCCTCAATCCTCAGTAATCAATCCTCAACCTTCAATACTCAATCGTCAATCCTCAGTCCTCAATCCTCAATCCTCAATCCTCAATCCTCAATTCTCAATCTTCAATCCTCAATACTCAATCTTCAATCCTCAATGCTCAGTCCTCAAATTTCAATTCTGAATCCTCAATCCGGAACCCTCAATCTTCAGCCCTCAGTCCTCAACAATCAGTTGTCAATCCTCAATCCTCAATAGAATATACTCAATTCACAGTTTTCAATACTCAATACTCAATCTGCAATGTTCAAATCTCTATCCAGAAACATCAATTCTCATCACTCAACCCTGAACGCTCAGTCCTCAATGTTCAATCCTCAATCCTCAATTGTCAATCTTCAATCGTCAATACTGAATCTTCAATCCTCAATCCTCAATCCTCAATCCTCAATCCTCAATCCTCAATCCTCAATCCTCAGTAATCAATCTTCAACCGTCAATACTCAATCGTCAATCCTCAGTCCTCAATCCTCAATCCTCAATCCTCGTTCCTCAAACATCAATCCTCAACACTCAGTACTCACCCTCAATTCTCAATTCTCAATCCTCAATCCTCAATCCTCAATCTTCAGTCCTCAATAAACAATCTCCAATCCCAGATCCTCAATCCCCGATCCTCAATCCTTAATCCTCAATATTCAATCCTCAGACATCAAACATCAATACTCAACCCTCAGACCTCGTCCTCAATCCACAACACTCAATCCTCAATCCTCAATCATCAATCATTAACATTCAATCTTCAATCCTCAATACTCAATCCTCAATCCTCAACACGCAATCCTCAATGTTCAATCCTCAATACCCAATCCTCAGTCTTCAATCCTCAATCCTCAATCCTCAATCCTCAATCCTCAATCCTCAGACCTCAAACCTCAATCTTGAATCCTCAATCCAGAATCCACAAGCTTCAGCCCTCAGTCCTCAACAATCAGTTGTCAATCCTCAATCCTCAATAGAATATCATCAATTCACAGTATTCAATACTCAATACTCAATCTGCAATCTTCAAATCTCTATCCACAAACATCAATTCTCATCATTCAACCCTCAACATTCAGTCCCCAATCCCCAATTTTCAATCCTCAATCCTCAATCCTCAATCCACAATCCTCAACCTTCAATCCTCAATACTCAATCTTCAATCCTCAATCCTCAATACTCAATCCTCAATTCTCAATCCTCGAACGTCAATCTTCGATCCTCAATTCTCAATCTTCAATCCTCAATCCTCAATCCTCAATCCTCAATCCTCAATCCTCTATCCTCAATCCTCAATCCTCAATCCTCAATCGTCAATCTTCAATCCTCAATACTCAATCTTCAATCCTCAATCCTCTGTCCTCTATCCTCAATGCTCAATCTTCAATCCTCAATACCCAATCCTCAATCTTAAATCCTAAATCCTCGATTCGCAATCCTCAATCCTCAATCCTCAGGCCTCAAGTATCAATATTCAACCCTCAGTCCTCGTCCTCAATCCACGACCTTCAACCCTCAATCCTCAATCTTCTTTCATCAATATTCAACCTTCAATCCTCAATCCTCAATCCTCAATCCTCAATCCTCAATCCTCAATGTTCAATCATCAATACCCGATCCTCAGTCTTCAATCCTCAATCCTCAATCCTCAATCCTCAATCCTCAATCCTCAATCCTCAGTCCTCAAACCTCAATTCTGAATCCTCAATCCTGAATCCTCAATCGTCAGCCCTCAGTCCTCAACAATCAGTTGACAATCCTCAATCCTCAATAGAATATCCTCAATTCACAGCTTTCAATACTCAATACTCAATCTGCAATCTTCAAACCTCTATCCACAAACATCAATTCTCATCACTGAACCCTCAACACTCAGTCCTCAATGTTCAATACTCAATCTTCTATCCACAATCCTCAATCGTCAATCTTCAATCCTCAATACTCAATCTTCAATCCTCTATCCTCAATCCTCAATCCTCAATCCTCATTCTTCAATCCTCAATACCCAATCCTCAATCTTCAATCCTCAATCCTCAATCCTCAATTCTCAATCCTCAATCCTCAGTCCTCAGTCCTTAAACCTCAATCCTCAACCCTCTGCCCTCATCCTCAATCCTCAATTCTCAGTCCTCAATCCTCAATCTTCAATCCTCAATACTCAATCTTCAATCCTCAATCCTCAATCCTCAGTCCTCAAACCTCAATTCTGAATCCTCAATCCTGAATCCTCAATCTTCAGCCCTCAGTCCTCAACAATCAGGTGACAATCCTCAATCCTCAATAGAATATCCTCAATTCACAGTTTTCAATACACAATACTCAATCTGCAATCTTCAAATCTCTATCCACAAACATCAATTCTCATCACTGAACCCTCAACACTCAGTCCTCAATGTTCAATACTCAATCTCCAATCAACAATCCTCAATCGTCAATCTTCAATCCTCAATACTCAATCTTCAATCCACAATCCTCAATCTTCAATCCTCAATACTCAATCTTTAATCCTCAATCCTCAATCCTCAATCCTCATTCTTCAATCCTCAATACCCAATCCTCAATCTTCAATCCTCAATCCTCAATCCTCAATTCTCAATCCTCAATCCTCAGTCCTCAGTCCTTAAACCTCAATCCTCAACCCTCTGCCCTCATCCTCAATCCTCAATTGTCAGTCCTCAATCCTCAATCTTCAATCCTCAATACTCAATCTTCAATCCTCAATCCTCAATCCTCAGTCCTCAAACCTCAATTCTGAATCCTCAATCCTGAATCCTCAATCTTCAGCCCTCAGTCCTCAACCATCAGGTGACAATCCTCAATCCTCAATAGAATATCCTCAATTCACAGTTTTCAATACACAATACTCAATCTGCAATCTTCAAATCTCTATCCACAAACATCAGTTCTCATCACTCAACCCTCAACACTCAGTCCTCAATGTTCAATCCTCAATCCTCAATTCTCAATCTTCAATCCTCAATACTCACTCTTTAATCCTCAATCATCAATCCTCAATCTTCAACCCTCAGTCCTCAATACTCAATCCTCAATCCTCAATCCTCAATCCTCGATCATCAATCCTCAGCCTTCAATACTCAATCCTCAATCCTCAATCCTCAATCCTCAATCCCCAATCATCAATCCTCAATCTTCAATCCTCAACACTCAATCCTCAATCCTCAATCCTCAATCTTCAATCCTCAATACTCAAACTTCAATCCTCAATCCTCAATCCTCAATACTCAATCTTTAATCCTCAATCCTCAATCCTCAGTCCTCAATACCCAATCCTCAATCTTCAATCCTCAATCCTCAATCCTCAATTCTCAATCCTCAATCCTCAGTCCTCAGTCCTCAAACCTCAATCCTCAACCCTCAGACCTCATCGTCAATTCTCAATCCTCAATCCTCAATCCTCAATCTTCAAACCTCAATACTCAATCTTCAATCCACAATCCTCAATCTTCAATCCTCAATACTCAGTCTTTAATCCTCAATCCTCAATCCTCAATACTCAATCCTCAATCCTCAGTCCTCAATCCTCAATCTTCAATCCTCAATACTCAATCTTCAATCCTCAATCCTCAATCCTCAATCCTCAATCCTCATACTTCAATCCTCAAAACCCAATCCTCAATCTTCAATCCTCAATCCACAATCCTCAATTCTCAATCCTCAATCCTCAATCCTCAATAATCAATCTTCAATCCTCAATCCTCAGTCCTCAAACCTCAATTCTGAATCCTCAATCCTGTATCCTCAATCGTCAGCCCTCAATCCTCAACAATCAGTTGACA
The DNA here is from genome assembly GCF_051401765.1 of Calliopsis andreniformis. NCBI lineage: Eukaryota > Metazoa > Arthropoda > Insecta > Hymenoptera > Andrenidae > Calliopsis > Calliopsis andreniformis. Next base: position 326,877 of record NW_027480595.1, on the reverse strand, counting down.
ATCCTCAATCCTCAATAGAATATCCTCAATTCACAGCTTTCAATACTCAATGCTCAATCTGCTATATTGAAATATCTACCCACAAATATCAATTCTCATCACACAGCCCTCAACACTCAGTCCCCAATCCTCAATCTTCAATCCTCAATCCACAATCCTCAATCCTCAATCCTCAATCCTCAATCCTCAATCCTCAATCCTCAATCCTCAATCCTCAATCCTCAATCCTCAATCCTCAATCTTCAATCCTCAATCCTCAATACTCAATCCCCAGTCCTCATTCCTCAATCTTCAATTCTCAATCCTCAATCCTCAATCCTCAGTCCTCAATCCTCAATCCTCAATCCTCAATACTCAATCTTCAATCCTCAATACTCAATCTTCAATCCTCAATCGTCAATCCTCAGTCCTCAATCCTCAATCCTCAATCCTCAATCCTCAATCATCAATTCTCAATCTTCAATACTCAATCCTCAATCCTCAATCCTCAATCCTCAATCCTCATTCCTCAATCCTCAATCATCAATCCTCAATCCTCAATCCTCATTCCTCAATCCTCAATCATCAATCCTCAATCTTCAATCCTCAATACTCAATCTTTAATCATCAATCCTCAGTCGTCAATCTTCAATACTCAATCCTCATCCCTCAATCCTCAATCCTCAATCCTCAATCCTCAATCCTCAGTCCTCAGTCCTCAAACCTCAATCCTCAACCCTCAGCCCTCATCGTCAATTCTCAATCCTCAATCCTCAATCCTCAATCTTCAACCCTCAATACTGAATCTTCATTGCACAATCCTCAATCTTCAATCCTCAATACTCAATCTTCAATACTCAATCCTCAATCCTCAATAGTCAATCCTCAATCCTCAGTCCTCAATCCTCAATCCTCAATCCTCGTACCTCAAACCTCAATCCTCAACCCTCAGTCCTCATCCTGAATTCTCAATTCTCAATCCTCAAACCTCAATCATCAATCCTCAATAATCAATCTCCAATCCTAGATCTCCAATCCCCAATCCTCAATCCTTAATCCTCAATTTTCAATCCTCAATCCCCAGTCCCCAATCTTCAATCCTCAATGCTCAATCCTCAATCCTCAATCCTCAGTCCTGAATCTTCAATCCCCAATCCTCAATCCTCAATCTTCAATCCTCAATACTCAATCTCCAATCCTCAATCCTCAATTCTCGATCATCAATACTCAATCCTCAATCGTCAATCCTCAATCCCCAATCCTCAATCTTCAATCCTCAATCCTCAATCCTCAATCCTCAGTCCTCAACCTTCAATTCTCAATACTCAATCTTCAATCCTCAATCCTCAATCCTCAATCCTCAATCCTCAATCCTCAATCCTCAATCGTCAATATTCAACACAAAACCCTCAACCATCAATCCTCAATACTCAACAATCAATACTCAATTCTCAATACTCAATAGAATACCCTGAATTCTCATCGTTCAATACTCAATCCACAAAAATCAATAATCAAATCTCAACACTCAAACATCAATTCTCAACACTCAATCCTCAACACTCAGTCCTCTCTCTTCAATCCTCCATCCTCAATCCTCAATCCTCAATCTTCAATCCTCAATACTCAATCTTCAATCCTCAATCCTCAGTCCTCAAACCTCAATTCTGAATCCTCAATCTTCAATCCTCAATATTCAATCTTCAATCCTCAACCCTCAACCCTCAATCCTCAAACTTCAACCCTCAATCCTCAATCCTCAATCGTCAATCCGCAATCCTCAATCCTCAGTCATCAATCCTCAGCCTTCAATACTCAATCCTCAATCCTCAATCCTCAATCCTCAATCCTCAATCCTCATTCCTCAAACCTCAATCATAAAACCTCAGTTCTCATCCTCAATTCTCAATCCTCAACCCTCAATCCTCAAACCACAATCCTCAACTGTCAGTCCTCGTCCTCAATCCTCAACCCTCAATCCTCAATCCTCAATCTTCAATCATCAATACTCAATCTTCAATCCTCAACCCTCATTCCTCAATCCTCATTCCTCAAACCTCAATCCTCAACCCTCAGTCCTTATCCTCAATTCTCAATTCTCAATCCTCAATCCTCAATCCTCAACCTTCGATCCTCTATAATCAATTTTCTATACTAGATACTCAATCCCCAATCCTCAATCCTTAATCCTCAATCTTCAATCCTCAATACTCAGTCTTCAATCTTCAGTCCTCAGTACTCAATCCTCAATTCTGAATTCTCAATCCTGAATCCTCAATCTTCAGCCCTCAGTCCTCAACAATCAGCTGTCAATTCTCAATCCTCAATAGAATATCATCAATTCACAGTTTTCAATACTCAATGCTCAATCTGCAATCTTCAAATATCTATCCACAAACATCAATTCTCATCACACAACCCTCAACACTCAGTCCACAATCCTCAATCTTCAATCCTCAATCCTCAATCCTCAATCCTCAATCCTCAATCTTCAACCATCAATACTCAATCATCAGTCCTCAATTCTCAATCCTCAATCCTCAATCCTCAATACTCAATCGTCAGTCTTCAATCCTCAATACTCAATATTCAATCCACAATCCTGAATCCTCAATCCTCAATCCTCATTCTTCAATCCTCAATACCCAATCCTCAATCTTCAATACTCAATCCTCAATCCTCAATTCTCAATACTCAATCCTCAGACCTCAGTCCTCAAACATCAATCCTCAACCCTCAGCCCTCATCCTCAATCCTCAATCCTCAACCTCAATCCTCAACCTTCAATCCTCAATACTCAATCTTCAATCCTCAATCCTCAGTCCTCAAACCTCAATTCTGAATCCTCGATCCTGAATCCTCAACCTTCAGCCCTCAGTCCTCAACAATCAGTTGTCAATCCTCAATCCTCAGTATAATATTCTCAATTCACAGTTTTCAATACTCAATACTCAATCTGCAATCTTCAAATCTCTATCCACAGTCATCAATTCTCATCACTCAAACCTCAACACTCAGTCCTCAATGTTCAATCGTCAATCCTCAATTCTCAATCCTCGATCCTCAATAGTGTATCTTCAATCCTCAATCCTCAATCCTCAATCCTCAATCCTCAATCCTGAATCTTCAATCCTCAGTCCCCTATCCTCAATCCTCAATCCTCAATCCTCATTCTTCAATCCTCAATACCCAATCCTCAATCTTCAATCCTCAATCCTCAATCATCAATTCTCAATCCCCAATCCTCAGTCCTCAGACCTCAAACCTCAATCCTCAACCCTCATCCCTCATCGTCAGTCCTCAAACCTCAATCCTCAATCCTCAATCGTCAATCCTCAATCCTTAATCTTCAATCCTCAATACTCAATCTTCAATCCTCAATCCCCAATCTTCAATCCTCAATATTCAATCCTCAATACTCAATTTTCAATACTCAATCCGCAATCATCAATCCTCAATCCTCAATCCTCAGTCGTCAATCCTCAATCCTCAATACTCAATCGTCAATCCTCAATCTTCAATCCTCAATCCTGAACCCTCAATCCTCAATCCTCATTCTTCAACCCTCAGTCCTCATCCTCAATTCTCAATTCTCAATCCTCAATCCTCAACCCTCAATCTTCAATCCTCAATCCTCATTCCTCAAACCTCAATCCTCAACCCTCAGTCCTTATCCTCAATTCTCAATTCTCAATCCTCAACACTCAATCTTCAATCCTCAATAATCAATTTTCAATCCTAGATCCTCAATCCCAAATCCTCAATCCTTAATCCTCAATCTTCAATCCTCAATACTCAATCTTCAATCCTCAGTCCTCAGTCCTCAATCATCAATTCTGAACTCTCAATCCTGAATCCTCAATCTTCAGCCATCAGTCCTCAACAATCAGTTGTCAATTCTCAATCCTCAATAGAATATCATCAATTCACAGTTTTCAATACTCAATGCTCAATCTGCAATCATCAAATATCTATCTACAAACATCAATTCTCATCACACAACCCTCAACACTCAGTCACCAATCCTCAATCTTCAATCCTCAATCCTCAATCCTCAATCATCAATCCTCAGCCTTCAATACTCAATCCTCAATCCTCAATCCTCAATCCTCAATCCCCAATCATCAATCCTCAATCTTCAATCCTCAACACTCAATATTTAATCATCAATACTCAATCCTCAATCTACAATCCTCAATCCTCAATCCTGAATACTCAATCCTCAATCCTCAATCCTCAATACTCAATCCTCAATCTTCAATCCTCAATACTCAATCTTCAATCCTCGATCCTCAATCCTAAATCCTCAGTCCTCATTCTTCAATCCTCAATACCCAATCCTCAATCTTCAATCCTCAATCCTCAATCCTCAATTCTCAATCCTCAATCCTCAATCCTCAGACCTCAAACATCAATTCTCAACACTCAGTCCTCGTCCTCAATCCACAACCCTCAATCCTCAATCCTCAATCCTCGTACCTCAAACCTCAATCCTCAACCCTCAGGCCTCATCCTCAATTCTCAGTCCTCAATCCTCAATCCTCAACCCACAAGCTTCAATCCTCAATAATCAATCTCCAATCCTAGATCCCCAATCCCCAATCCTCAATCCTTAATCCTCAATCTTCAATCCTCAATCCCCAGTCCTCAATCTTCAGTCCTCAATGCCCAGTCCTCAATCCTCAATCCTCAGTCCTCAATCCTCAACCCTAGGCCCTCGTCGTCAATCCTCAACCATCAATAATCAATCCGCAATCTTCAATCATCAATACTCAATCTTCAATCCTCAGTCCTCAGTCCTCAATCATCAATTCTGAATTCTCAATCCTGAATCCGCAATCTTCAACCCTCAGCCCTCAACAGTCAGTTGTCAATTCTCAATCCACAATAGAACATCATCAATTCACAGCTTTCAATACTCAATGCTCAATCTGCTATATTCAAATATCTATCCACAAATATCAATTCTCATCATACAGCCCCCAACACTCAGTCCCCAATCCTCAATCCTCAATCTTCAATCCTCAATCCTCAATACTCAATCCCCAGTAATCATTCCTCAATCTTCAATTCTCAATCCTCAATCCTCAATCCTCAGTCCTCAATCCTCAATCCTCAATCCTCAATACTCAATCTTCAATACTCAATACTCAATCTTCAATCCTCAATCCTCAATCCTCAATCCTCAATCCTCATTCTTCAATCCTCAATACCCAATCCTCAATCTTCAATCCTCAATCCTCTATCCTCAATTCTCAATCCTCATTCTTCAATCCTCAATACCCAATCCTCAATTCTCAATCCTCAATCCTCAGTCCACAGTCCTCAAGCCTCGATCCTCAACCCTCAGCCCTCATCCTCAATCCTCAATCTTTATTCCTCAGTCCTCAGTCTTCAATCCTCAATTCTCAACCTTCAATCCTCAATCCTCAATCCTCAATCCTCAATTCTAAATCCTCAACCATCAATCCTCAATCTTCAATACTCAATCCTCAATCCTCAATCCTGAATCCTCAATACTAAACCATCAATCCTCAATTCTCAATACTCAATAGAACGTCCTGAATTCTCAGGATTCAATACTCAAACCTCAAACCTCAAACCTCAAACCTATGCCATCATCCTCAATCCTCAATCCTCAATCGTCAATCCTCTACCTTCAATCCTCAACACTCAACCTTCAACCCTCAATCCTCAATCTTCAATCGTCAACCCGCAATCCTCAATCCTCAGTCATCAATCCTCAACCTTCAATACTCAATCCTCAATCCTCAATCCTCAATCCTCAATCCTCAATCCTCAATCCTCATTCCTCAAACCTCAATCCTCAAACCCCAGTCCCCATCCTCAATACTCAATCCTCAATCCTCAATCCTCAAACTACAATCCTCAACCGTCAGTCCTCGTCCTCAATCCTCAACCCTCAATCCTCAATCCTCAATCTTCAATCATCAATACTCAATCTTCAATCCTCAATCCTCAATCCTCAATCCTCATTCCTCAATCCTCAATCCTCAACCCTCAGTCCTTATCCTCAATTCTCAATTCTCAATTCTCAATCCTCTATCCTCAATCTTTAATCCTCAATAATCAATATTCAGTCCTAGATCCTCAATCACCAATCCTCAATCCTTAATCCTCAATCTTCAGTCCTCAATCCCCAGTCCTCAATCTTCAATCCTCAATGCTCCATCCTCAATCCTCTATCCTCAGTCCTCAGTCCTCAACCCTCAATCCTCAAACCTCAATCCTCAATCGTCAGTCTTCAATCCCCAATACTCAATCTTCAATCCTCAATCCTCAATATTCAATCCTCAATCCTCATTCTTCAATCCTCAATACCCAATCCTCAATCTTCAATCCTAAATCCTCTATCCTCAATTCTCAATCCTCAATCCTCAATCATCAGACCTCAAACATCAATACTCAACACTCAGTCCTCGTCCTCAATCCACAACCCTCAATCCTCAATCCTCAATCTTCAATCATCAATATTCAATCTTCAATCTTCAATCCTCAATCCTCAATCCTCGATCCTCAATCCTCAATCCTCAATGTTCAAACCTCAATACCCAATCCGCAATCTTCAATCCTCAATCCTCAATCCTCAATCCTCAATTCTCAATCCTCAATCCTCAGTCCTCAGTCCTCAAACCTCAATCCTCAACCCTCAGACCTCATCGCCAATTCTCAATCCTCAATCCTCAATCCTCAATCTTCAATCCTCAATACTCAATCTTCAATCCACAATCCTCAATCTTCAATCCTCAATACTCAATCTTTAATCCTCAATCCTCAATCCTCAATACTCAATCCTCAATCCTCAGTCCTCAATCCTCAATCTTCAATCCTCAATACTCAATCTTCAATCCTCAATCCTCAATCCTCAATCCTCAATCCTCATTCTTCAATCCTCAAAGCCCAATCCACAATCTTCAATCCTCAATCCACAATCCTCAATTCTCAATCCTCAATCCTCAATAATCAATCTTCAATCCTCAATTCTCAGTCCTCAAACCTCAATCCTCAACCCTCAGACCTCATCGCCAATTCTCAATCCTCAATCCTCAATCCTCAATCTTCAATCCTCAATACTCAATCTTCAATCCACAATCCTCAATCTTCAATCCTCAATACTCAATCTTTAATCCTCAATCCTCAATCCTCAATACTCAATCCTCAATCCTCGGTCCTCAATCCTCAATCTTCAATCCTCAATACTCAATCTTCAATCCTCAATCCTCAATCCTCAATCCTCAATCCTCATTCTTCAATCCTCAAAACCCAATCCACAATCTTCAATCCTCAATCCACAATCCTCAATTCTCAATTCTCAATCCTCAATAATCAATCTTCAATCCTCAATTCTCAGTCCTCAAACCTCAATTCTGAATCCTCAATCCTGAATCCTCAATCGTCAGCCCTCAGTCCTCAACAATCAGTTGACAATCCTCAATCCTCAATAGAATATCCTCAATTCACAGCTTTCAATACTCAATACTCAATCTGCAATCTTCAAATCTCTATCCACAAACATCAATTCTCATCACTGAACCCTCAACACTCAGTCCTCAATGTTCAATACTCAATCTCCAATCAACAATCCTCAATCGTCAATCTTCAATCCTCAATACTCAATCTTCAATCCACAATCCTCAATCTTCAATCCTCAATACTCAATCTTTAATCCTCAATCCTCAATCCTCAATCCTCATTCTTCAATCCTCAATACCCAATCCTCAATCTTCAATCCTCAATCCTCAATCCTCAATTCTCAATCCTCAATCCTCAGTCCTCAGTCCTTAAACCTCAATCCTCAACCCTCTGCCCTCATCCTCAATCCTCAATTCTCAGTCCTCAATCCTCAATCTTCAATCCTCAATACTCAATCTTCAATCCTCAATCCTCAATCCTCAGTCCTCAAACCTCAATTCTGAATCCTCAATCCTGAATCCTCAATCTTCAGCCCTCAGTCCTCAACCATCAGGTGACAATCCTCAATCCTCAATAGAATATCCTCAATTCACAGTTTTCAATACACAATACTCAATCTGCAATCTTCAAATCTCTATCCACAAACATCAGTTCTCATCACTCAACCCTCAACACTCAGTCCTCAATGTTCAATCCTCAATCCTCAATTCTCAATCTTCAATCCTCAATACTCACTCTTTAATCCTCAATCATCAATCCTCAATCTTCAACCCTCAGTCCTCAATACTCAATCCTCAATCCTCAATCCTCAATCCTCGATCATCAATCCTCAGCCTTCAATACTCAATCCTCAATCCTCAATCCTCAATCCTCAATCCCCAATCATCAATCCTCAATCTTCAATCCTCAACACTCAATCTTTAATCCCCTGTCCTCAGTCCTCAATCTTCAATTCTCAATCCTCAATCCTCAATCCTCAGTCCTCAAACCTCAATCCTCAATCCTCAATACTCAATCTTCAATCCTCAATACTCAATCTTCAATCCGCAATCCTCAATCCTCAATCCTCAATCCTCATTCTTCAATCCTCAATACCCAATCCTCAATCTTCAATCCTCAATCCTCTATCCTCAATTCTCAATCCTCAATCCTCAGTCCTCAGTCCTCAAGCCTCAATCCTCAACCCTCAGCCCTCATCCTCAATCCTCAATCTTTATTCCTCAGTCCTCAATCTTCAATCCTCAATACTCAATTTTCAATCCCCAATCCTCAATCCTCAATCCTCAATTCTAAATCCTCAACCATCAATCCTCAATCTTCAATACTCAATCCTCAATCCTCAATCCTGAATCCTCAATACTAAACCATCAATCCTCAATTCTCAATACTCAATAGAACATCCTGAATTCTCAGGATTCAATACTCAAACCTCAAACCTCAGACCTCAAACCTCAGCCATCATCCACAATCCTCAATCCTCAATCGTCAATCCTCAACATTCAATCCTCAACACTCAACCTTCAACCCTCAATCCTGAATCCTCAATCGTCAATCCGCAACCCTCAATCCTCAGTCATCAATCCTCAGCCTTCAATACTCAATCCTCAATCCTCAGTCATCAATCCTCAACCTTCAATACTCAATCATCAATCCTCAATCCTCAATCCTCAATCCTCAATCCTCATTCCTCAAACCTCAATCCTCAATCATCAATCCTCAATCCTCAATTCTCAATCCTCAATCCTCAATCATCAGACCTCAAACATCAATACTCAACACTCAGTCCTCGTCCTCAATCCACAACCCTCAATCCTCAATCCTCAATCTTCAATCATCAATATTCAATCTTCAATCCTCAATCCGCAATCCTCGATCCTCAATCCTCAATCCTCAATGTTCAATCCTCAATACCCAATCGTCAATCTTCAATCCTCAATCCTCAATCCTCAACCCTCAATTCTCAATCCTCAATCCTCAGTCCTCAGTCCTCAAACCTCAATCCTCAACCCTCAGACCTCATCGTCAGTTCTCAATCTTCAATCCTCAATCCTCAACCCTCAATCCTCAATACTCAACCTTCAATCCACAACACTCAATCCTCATTCCTCAATACTCAATATTTAATCCTCAATGCTCAATCCTCAATACTCAATCCTCAATCCTCAATCCTCAATTCTCAATCCTCAATCCTCAGTCCTCAGTCCTCAAACCTCAATCCTCAACCCTCAGACCTCATCGTCAATTCTCAATCTTCAATCCTCAATCCTCAACCCTCAATCCTCAATACTCAATCTTCAATCCAAAATCCTCAATCTTCAATCCTCAATACTCAACCTTTAATCCTCAATGCTCAATCCTCAATACTCAATCCTCAATCCTCAGTCTTCAATTATCAATCTTCAATCCTCAATACTCAATCTTCAATCCTCAATCCTCAATCCTCAATCCTCAATCCTCATTCTTCAATCCTCAAGACCCAATCCTCAATCTTCAATCCTCAATCCACAATCCTCAATTCTCAATCCTCAATTCTCAATAATCAATCTTCAATCCTCAATCCTCAGTCCTCAAACCTCAATTCTGAATCCTCAATCCTGAATCCTCAATCTTCAGCCCTCAGTCCTCAACAATCAGGTGACAATCCTCAATCCTCAATAAAATATTCTCAATTCACAGTTTTCAATGCACAATACTCAATCTGCAATCTTCAAATCTCTATCCACAAACATCAATTCTCATCACTCAACCCTCAACACTCAGTCCTCAATGTTCAATCCTCAATCCTCAATTCCCAATCTTCAATCCTCAATACTCAATCTTTAATCCTCAATCATCAATCCTCAATCTTCAACCCTCGGTCCTCAATACTCAATCCTCAATCCTCAATCCTCAATCCTCAATCATCAATCCTCAGCCTTCAATACTCAATCCTCAATCCTCAATCCTCAATCCTCAATCCCCAATCATCAAACGTCAATCTTCAATCCTCAACACTCAATCTTTAATCACCAATCCTCAATCCTCAATCTACAATCCTCAATCCTCAATCCTGAATACTCAATCCTCAATCCTCAATCCATAATACTCAATCCTCAATCTTCAATCCCCAATACTCAATCTTCAATCCTCGATCCTCAATCCTAAATCCTCAGTCCTCATTCTTCAATCCTCAATACCCAATCCTCAATCTTCAATCCACAATCCTCAATCCTCAATTCTCAATCCTCAATCCTCAATCCTCAGACCTCAAACATCAATTCTCAACACTCAGTCCTCGACCTCAATCCACAACACTCAATCCTCAATCCTCAATCTTCAATCATCAATATTCAATCTTTAATACTCAACCCTCAATCCTCAATCCACAATCCTCAATCGTCAATTTTCAATCCTCAATCCCCAGTCCTCAATCTTCAATCCTCAATGCTCAATCCTCAATCCTCAATCCTCAGTCCTCAATCCTCAATCCTCAAACCTCAAACCTCAATCCTCAACCGTCAGTCCTCGTCCTCAATCCTCAACACTCAATCCTCAATCCTCAATCATCAATCATCAAGACTCAATATTCAATCCTCAATCTTCAATCCTCAATCCTCAATCCTCAATCGTAAATATTCAACACACAACCCTCAACCACCAATCCTCAATACTCAACCATCAATCCTCAATTCCTAATACTCAATAGAGTATCCTGAATTCTCATGGTTCAATACTCAATCCACAATATTCGATAATCAAATCTCATTCCTCAAACATCAATTCTCAACACTCAATCCTCAACACTCAGTCCACTCTTTTCAATCCTCCATCCTCAACCTTCAATCCTCAATCCTCAATCGTCAATCCTCAACCTTCAATCCTCAACACTCAACCTTCAACACTCAATCCCCAATCCTCAATCGTCAATCCGCAATCCTCAAACCTCAGTCATCAGTCCTCAACCTTCAATACTCAATCCTCAATCCTCTATCCTCATTCCTCAAACCTCAATCCTCAAACCACAGACCTCATCCTCAATTCTCAATCCTCAATCCTCAGTCCTCAATCTTCTATCCTCAATCCTCAATCCTCAATTCTCAATCCTCAAGTCTCAGACCTCAGACCTCGAACCTCAGTCCTCAACCCTCAGCCCTCATCGTCAATCCTCAAATCTCAATCCTCAATCCTCAATCGTCAATCCTCAATCCTCAATCATCAATCCTCAATATTCAATCTTCAATCCTCAATCCTCAATCCTCAGTCCTCTTCCTCAATTCTCCATCTCAATCCTCAATCCTTAACCCTCAATCTTCAATCCTCAATAATCAATCTCCAATCCTAGATCCCCAATCCCCAATCCTCAATCCTTAATCCTCAATCTTCAATCCTCAATCCCCAGTCCCCAATCTTCAATCCTGAATGCTCAATCCTCAATCCTCAATCCTCAGTCCTCAATCCTCAATCCTCAATCCTCAATCCTCAATCTTCAATCCTCAATGCTCAATCTTCAATCCTCAATCCTCAATTCTCAATCCACAATCCTCAATCCTCAATCCTCAGTCATCAGTCTTCAATCCTCAATACTCAATCTTCAATCCTCAATCCTGAATCCTCAATCCGCAATCCTCAATCCTCATTCTTCAACCCTCAGTCCTCATCCACAATTCTCAATTCTCAATCCTCAATCCTCAACCCTCAGTCTTCAATCCCCAATCCTCATTCCTCAAACCTCAATCCTCAACCCTCAGTCCTTATCCTCAATTCTCAATCCTCAATCCTCAACACTCAATCTTCAATCCTCAATAATCAATCTCCAATCCTAGATCCCCTATCCCCAATCCTCAATCCTTAATCCTCAATATTCAATCCTCAATCCCCAGTCCTCAATCTTCAATCCTCAATTCCCAAACATCCATCCTCAATCCTGAGTACTCAATCCTCAACCCTCAGACCTCGTCATCAATCCTCAACCCTCAATAATCAATCCGCAATCTTCAATCATCTATACTCGATCTTCAATCCTCAATCCTCAATTCTGAATACTCAATCCTCTATACTCAATTCCCAGTCCTCAGACCTCAATCTTCAATACTCAATCCTCAATCCTCAATCCTCAATCCTCAATCCTCAATACTCAATCCTCAATCCTCAATCCTCAATCTTCAATCCTCAATGCCCAATCCTCCATCCTCAATCCTCTGTCCTCAATCCTCAACCCTCAGTCCTCGTCATCAATCCTCAACCCTCAATAATCAATCCGCAACATTCAATCATCAATACTCAATCTTCAATCATCAATCCTCAATTCTGAATCCTCAATCCTCAATACTCAATCCCCAGTCCTCATTCGTCAATCTTCAATTCTCAATCCTGAATCCTCAATCCTCAGTCCTCAATCCTCAATCCTCAATCCTCAATACTCAATCTTCAATCCGCAATACTCAATCTTCAATCCTCAATCCTCAATCCTCAATCCTCAATCCTCATTCTTCAATCCTCAATACCCAATCCTCAATCTTCAATCCTCAATCCTCTATCCTCAATTCTCAATCCTCAATCCTCAGTCCTCAGTCCTCAAGCCTCAATCCTCAACCCTCAGCCCTCATCCTCAATCCTCAATCTTTATTCCTCAGTCCTCAATCCTCAATCCTCAATCCTCGTACCTCAAACCTCAATCCCCAACCCTCAGTCCTCATCCTCAATTCTCAATTCTCAATCCTCAATCCTCAACACTCAATCTTCAATCCTCAATAATCAATCTCCAATCCTAGATCCCCTATCCCCAATCCTCAATCCTTAATCCTCAATATTCAATCCTCAATCCCCAGTCCTCAATCTTCAATCCTCAATGCCCAAACCTCCATCCTCAATCCTCAGTACTCAATCCTCAACCCTCAGACCTCGTCATCAATCCCCAACCCTCAATAATCAATCCGCAATCTTCAATCATCAATACTCGATCTTCAATCCTCAATCCTCAATACTGAATACTCAATCCTCTATACTCAATCCCCAGTCCTCAGACCTCAATCTTCAATACTCAATCCTCAATCCTCAATCCTCAGTCCTCAATCCTCAATCCTCAATCCTCAATACTCAATCTTCAATCCTCAATCCGCAATCCTCAATCCTCAATCCTCAATCCTCATTCTTCAACCCTCAATACCCAATCCTCAATCTTCAATCCTCAATCCTCTATCCTCAATTCTCAATCCTCAATCCTCAGTCCTCAGTCCTCAAGCCTCAATCCTCAACCCTCAGCCATCATCCTCAATCCTCAATCTTTATTCCACAGTCCTCAATCTTCAATCCTCAATACTCAATTTTCAATCCTCAATCCTCAATCCTCAATTCTAAATCCTCAACCATCAATCCTCAATCTTCAATACTCAATCCTCAATCCTCAATTCTCAATACTAAATCCTCAACCCTCAATCCTAAATCCTCAATCGTCAGTCTTCAATCCCCAATACTCAATCTTCAATCCTCAATCCTCAATACTCAATCCTCGATCCTCATTCTTCAATCCTCAATACCCAATCCTCAATCTTCAATCCTCAATCCTCAATCCTCAATTCTCAATCCTCAATCCTCAATCATCAGACCTCAAACATCAATACTCAACACTCAGTCCTCGTCCTCAATCCACAACCCTCAATCCTCAATCCTCGATCTTCAATCATCAATATTCAATCTTCAATCCTCAATCCGCAATCCTCGATGCTCAATCCTCAATCCTCAATGTTCAATCCTCAATACCCAATCCTCAATCTTCAATCCTCAATCCACAATCCTCAATCCTCAATTCTCAATCCTCAATCCTCAGTCCTCAGTCCTCAAACCTCATCGTCAATTCTCAATCTTCAATCCTCAATCCTCAACCCTCAATCCTCAATACTCAATCTTCAATCCACAATCCTCAATCTTCAATCCTCAATACTCAATCTTTAATCCTCAATCCTCAATCCTCAATACTCAATCCTCAATCCTCAGTCTTCAATCCTCAATCTTCAATCCTCAATACTCAATCTTCAATCCTCAATCCTCAATCCTCATCCTTCAATCCTCAAAACCCAATCCTCAATCTTCAATCCTCAATCCACAATCCTCAATTCTCAATCCCCAATCCTCAATAATCAATTTTCAATCCTCAATCCTCAGTCCTCAAACCTCAATTCTGAATCCTCAATCCTGAATCCTCAATCTTCAGCCCTCAGTCCTCAACAATCAGGTGACAATCCCCAATCCTCAATAGAATATCCTCAATTCACAGTTTACAATACACAATACTCAATCTGCAATCTTCAAATCTCTATCCACAAACATCAATTCTCATCACTCAACCCTCAACACTCAGTCCTCAATGGTCAATCCACAATCCTCAATTCTCAATCTTCAATCTTCAATCCTCAATACTCAATCTTTAAACCTCAATCATCAATCCTCAATCTTCAACCCTCAGTCCTCAATACTCAATCCTCAATACTCAATCCTCAATCCTCAATCATCAATCCTCGGCCTTCAATACTCAATCCTCTATCCTCAATCCTCAATCCTCAATCCCCAATCATCAATCCTCAATCTTCAATCCTCAACACTCAATCTTTAATCATCAATCCTCAATCCTCAATCTACAATCCTCAATCCTCAATCATGAATACTCAATCCTCAATCCTCAATCCACAATCCTCAATCCTCAATCTTCAATCCCCAATACTCAATCTTCATTCCTCGATCCTCAATCCTAAATCCTCAGTCCTCAGTCCTCAGTCCTCAATCTTCAATCATCAATATTCAATCTTTAATCCTCAACCCTCAATCCTCAATCCACAATCCTCAATCGTCAACCTTCAATCCTCAATCCCCAGTCCTCAATCTTCAATCCTCAATGCTCAATCCTCAATCCTCAATCCTCAGTCCTCAATCCTCAATCCTCAAACCTCAAACCTCAATCCTCAACCGTCAGTCCTCGTCCTCAATCCTCAACACTCAATCCTCAATCCTCAATCATCAATCATCAGGACTCAATATTCAATCCTCAATCTTCAATCCTCAATCCTCAATCCTCAATCCTCAATATTCAACACACAACCCTCAACCACCAATCTTCAATACTCAACCATCAATCCTCAATTCCTAATACTCAATAGAGTATCCTGAATTCTCATGGTTCAATACTCAATCCACAATATTCAATAATCAAATCTCAATCCTCAAACATCAATTCTCAACACTCAATCCTCAACACTCAGTCCACCCTTTTCAATCCTCCATCCTCAACCTTCAATCCTCAAGCGTCAATCCTCAATCCTCAATCCTCAACCCTCAGCCCGCATCTTCAATTCTCAATCCCCAATCATCAATCCTCAATCTTCAATCCTCAACACTCAATCTTTAATCACCAATCCTCAATCCTCTATCTACAATCCTCAATCCTCAATCCTGAATACTCAATCCTCAAACCTCAATCCACAATCCTCAATCCTCAGTCTTCAATCCCCAATACTCAACCTTCATTCCTCGATCCTCAATCCTAAATCCTCAGTCCTCATTCTTCAATCCTCAATACCCAATCCTCAATCTTCAATCCTCAATCCTCAATCCACAATTCTCAATCCTCAATCCTCAATCCTCAGACCTCAAACATCAATTCTCAACACTCAGTCCTCGTCCTCAATCCACAACCCTCAATCCTCAATCCTCAATCTTCATTCATCAATATTCAATCTTTAATCCTCAACCCTCAATCCTCAATCCACAATCCTCAATCGTCAATCTTCAATCCTCAATCCCCAGTCCTCAATCTTCAATCCTCAATGCTCAATCCTCAATCCTCAATCCTCAGTCCTCAATCCTCAATCCTCAAACCTCAAACCTCAATCCTCAACCGTCAGTCCTCGTCCTCAATCCTCAACACTCAATCCTCAATCCTCAATCATCAATCATCAAGACTCAATATTCAATCCTCAATCTTCAATCCTCAATCCTCAATCCTCAATCCTCAATATTCAACACACAACCCTCAACCACCAATCTTCAATACTCAACAATCAATCCTCAATTCCTAATACTCAATAGAGTATCCTGAATTCTCATGGTTCAATACTCAATCCACAATATTCAATAATCAAATTTCAATCCTCAAACATGAATTCTCAACACTCAATCCTCAACACTCAGTCCACTCGTTTCAATCCTCCATCCTCAACCTTCAATCCTCAAGCGTCAATCCTCAATCCTCAATCCTCAACCCTCAATCCTCTGTCCTTAAACCTCAATCCCGAATCCTGAATCCTGAATCCTCAATCTTTAGCCCTCAGTCCTCAACAATCAATTGTGAATACTCAATCCTCAATAGAATATCCTCAATTCACAGTTTTCAATACTCAATCACCATTCTTCAATCTTCAAATCTCAATCCACAAACATCAATTCCCATCACTCAACCCTCAACACTAAGTCCTCAATCTTCAATCCTCAACCCTCAATCCTCAACCTTCAATCCTCAATACTCAATCTTCAATCCTCAATTGTCAATCCTCAATCCTCAATCCTCAGACCTCAAACATCAATACTGAACCCTCAGTCCTCGTCCTCAATCCGCAACCCTCAATCCTCAATCCCCAATCTTCAATCCTCAATCCTCAATCCTCATTCCTCAATTCTCAATCCTCAATCCTCAGTCCGCAGTCCTCAAACCTCAATCCTCAACCCTCAGCCCTCATATTCAATTCTCAATCCTCAATCCTCAATCCTCAATCTTCAATCCTCAATACTCAATCTTCAATCCACAATCCTCAATCTTCAATCCTCTATAGTCAATCTTTAATCCTCAATCCTCAATCCTCAATACTCAACCCTCAATCCTCAGTCCTCAATCCTCAATCTTCAATCCTCAATACTCAATCTTCAATCCTCAATCCTCAATCCTCAATCCTCAATCCTCAATCTTCAATCCTCAATTCTCAATCCTCAATCCTCAATAATCAATCTTCAATCCTCAATCCTCAGTCCTCAAACATCAATTCTGAATACTCAATCCTCAATCCTCAATCCTCTTTCTTCAATCCTTAATACCAAATCCTCAATCTTCAATCCTCAATCCTCAATCCTCAATTCTCAATCCTCAATCCTCAGTCCTCAGTCCTTAAATCTCAATCCTCAACCCTCAGCCCTCATCCTCAATCCTCAATCCTCAATCTTCAACCCTCGATACTCAATCTTCGATCCTCCATCCTCAATCCTCAGTCCTCAAACCTCAATTCTGTATCCTCAATACTGAATCCTCAATCTTCAGCCCTCAGTCCTCAACAATCAGGTGACAATCCTCAATCCTCAATAGAAGATTCTCAATTCACAGTTTTCAATACACAATACTCAATCTGCAATCTTCAAATCTCTATCCACAAACATCAATTCTCATCACTCAACCCTCAACTCTCAGTCCTCAATGTTCAATCCTCAATCCTCAATTCTCAATCTTCAATCCTCAATACTCAACCTTCAATCCACAATCCTCAATCTTCAATCCTCATTAGTCAATCTTTAATCCTCAATCGTCAATCCTCAATACTCAACCCTCAATCCTCAGTCCTCAATCCTCAATCTTCAATCCTCAATACTCAATCTTCAATCCTCAATACTCAATCCTCAATCCTCAATCCTCATTCCTCAATTCTCAATACCCAATCCTCAATCTTCAATCCTCAATCTTCAATCCTCAATTCTCAATCCTCAAGCCTCAATAATCAATCTTCAATCCTCAATCCTCAGTCCTCAAACATCAATTCTGAATCCTCAATCCTCAATCCTCAATCCTCATTCTTCAATCCTCAATACCCAATCCTCAATCTTCAACCCTCAATCCTCAATCCTCAATTCTCAATCCTCAATCGTCAGTCCTCAGTCCTCAAACCTCTATCCTCAACCCTCAGTTCTCATCCTCAATCCTCAATCCTCAATCCTCAATTCTCAATCTTCAATCCTCAATACTCAATCTTCAAACCTCAATGCTCAGTCCTCAAATTTCAATTCTGAATCCTCAATCCGGAACCCTCAATCTTCAGCCCTAAGTCCTCAACAATCAGTTGTCAATCCCCAATCCTCAATAGAAGATACTCAATTCACAGTTTTCAATACTCAATACTCAATCTGCAATCTTCAAATCTCTATCCACAAACATCAATACTCATCACTCAACCCTCAACACTCAGTCCTCAATGTTCAATTCTCAATCCTCAATTCTCAATCCTCAATCGTCAGTCCTCAGTCCTGAAACCTCTATCCTCAACCCTCAGTTCTCATCCTCAATCCTCAATCCTCAATCCTCAATCCTCAATGTTCAATCCGCAATACCCAATCCTCAGTCTTCATTCCTCGATCCTCAATCCTCAATCCTCAATCCTCAATCATCAATCCTCAATCCTCAGTACGCAAACCTCAAACCTGATTCCTCAATCCTGAATACTCAATCTTCAGCCCTCAGTCCTCAACAATCAGGTGACAATCCTAAATCCTCAATAGAATATCCTCAATTCACAGTTTTCTATACACAATACTCAATCTGGAATCTTCAAATCTCTATCCACAAACCAATTCTCATCACTCAACCCTCAACACTCAGTCCTCAATGTTCAATCCTCAATCCTCAATCCTCAACCTTCAGTCCTCAATTCTCAATCTTTAATCCTCAATCCTCAATCCTCAATCTTCAATCCTCAGTCCTCAATACTCAATCCTCAATCCTCAATCCTCAATCCTCAGTCATCAATCCTCAATCTTCAATACTCAATCCACAATCCTCAATCCTCAATCCTCAATCCTCAATCCTCAATCCTCAATCCTCAATCATCAATCCTCAATCTTCAATCCTCAATACTCAATCTTTAATCATCAATGCTCAATCCTCAACCTTCAATCATCAATCCTCAATCCTCAATCCTCAATCCTCAATCCTCAATCCTCAATCCTCAATACTCAATCCACAATCTTCAGTCCTCAATACTCAATCTTCAATCCTCAATCCTCAATCCTAAATCCTCAGTCCTCATTCTTCAATCCTCAATACCCAATCCTCAATCTTCAATCCTCAATCATCAATCCTCAAATCTCAATCCTCAATCCTCAATCCTCAGACCTCAAACATCAATACTCATCCCTCAGTCCTCGTCCTCAATCCACAACACTCAATCCTCAATCCTCAATCTACAATCATCAATATTCAATCTTCAATCCTCAATCCTCAATCCTCGATCCTCAATCCTCAATCCTCAATGTTCAATCCTCAATACCCAATCCTCAATCTTCAATCCTCAATCCTCAATCCTCATTCCTCAAATCTCAACCCTCAACCCTCAGTCCTTATCCTCAATTCTCAATTCTCAATCCTCAATCCTCAATCCCCAATCTTCAACCCTCAATAATCAATTTTCAGTCCTAGATCCTCAATCCCCAATCCTCAATCCTTAATCCTCAATCTTCAATCCTCAATACTCTATCTTCAACCCTCAGTCCTCAGTCCTCAATCATCAATTCTGAATTCCCAATCCTGAATCCTCAATCTTCAGCCCTCAGTCCTCAACAATCAGTTGTCAATTCTCAATCCTCAATAGAATATCATCAATTCACAGTTTTCAATACTCAATGCTCAATCTGCAATCTTCAAATATCTATCCACAAACATCAATCCTCATAACTCAACCCTCAACACTCAGTCCCCAATCCTCAATCTTCAATCCTCAATCCTCAATCCTCAATCCTCAAACCTCAAACCGCAATCTTCAGTCCTCAATACTCACACATCAATCCTCAATCCTCAATCCTCAATCCTCTACCCTCAATCGTCAGTCTTCAAACCTCAATACTCAATCTTCAATCCTCAATCCTCAATCCTCAATCCTCAAGCCTCATCCTTCAATCCTCAATACCCAATCCTCAATCTTCAATACTCAATCCTCAATCCCCAATTTTCAATCCTCATTCCTCAGTCCTCAGCCCTCAAACCTCAATCCTCAACGCACAGCTCTCATCCTCAATCCTCAATCCTCAACGCACAGCTCTCATCCTCAATCCTCAATCCTCAATCCTCAATCCTCAATCCTCAATCTTCAATCCTCAATAATCAATCTTCAGTCCTCAATCCTCAGTCCTCAAACCTCAATTCTGAATCCTCAATCCTGAATCCTCAATCTTCAGCTCTCAGTACTCAACAATCAGTTGACAATCCTGAATCCTCAATAGAATATGCGCAATTCACAGCTTTCAATACTCAATACTCAATCTGCAATCTTCAAATCTCTATCCACAAACATCAATTCTCATCACTCAACCCTCAACACTCAGTCCTCAATGTTCAATTCTCAATCCGCAATTCTCAATCTTCAATCCTCAATACTGAACCTTCAGTCCTCAATCCTCAATCCTCAACCCCCAATCCTCAATCCTCATTCTTCAATCCTCAATACCCAATCCTCAATCTTCAATCCTCAATCCTCAACCCTCAATCCTCAGACTTCAAACAGCAATACCGAACCCTCAGTCCTCGTCCTCAATCCACAACCATCAATCCTCAATCCTCAATCTTCAATCATCAATATTTAATCTTCAGTCCTCAATCCTCAATCCTGAAACCTCAATCCTCAATCCTCAATATTCATTCCGCAATACCCAATCCTCAATCTTCAATCCTCAATCCTCAATCCTCAATCATCAATCCACAATCCTCAACCTTCAATCCTCAATACTCAATCTTCAATCCTCAATCCTCAATACTCAATCCTCAATTCTCAATCCTCGATCGTCAATCTTCAATCCTCAATCCTCAATCCTCAATCCTCAACCCTTATTCTTCAATCCTCAATACCCAATCCTCAATCTTCAATCCTCAATCCTCAATCCTCAATATTCAATCCTCAATACTCAATATTCAATCCTCAATCCTCAATACTCAATCCCCAATCTTCATTCTTCAATCCTCATTCTTCATTCCTCAATACCCAATCCTCAATCTTCAATCCTCAATCCTCAATCCTCAGTTCGCAATCCTCAATCCTCAATCCTCAGACCTCAGGCATCAACACTCAACCCTCAGACCTCGTTCTCAATCCACAACCCTCAATCCTCAAACCTCAATCTTCATTCATCAATATTCAACATTCAATCCTCAATCCTCAAACCTCAATCCTCAATCCTCAATGTTCAATCCTCAACAGCCAATCCTCAATCTTCAATCCTCAATCCTCAATCCTCAATTCTCAATCCTCAATCCTCAATCCTCAGTCCTCTCTCCTCAAACCTCAATCCTGAATCCTCAATCCAGAATCCTCAAGCTTCAGCCCTCAGTCCTCAACAATCAGTTGTCAATCCTCAATCCTCAATAGAATATCATCAATTCACAGTTTTCAATACTCAATACTCAATCTGCAATCTTCAAATCTCTATCCACAAACATCAATTCTCATCATTCAACCCTCAACACTCAGTCCCCAATCCTCAATTTTCAATCCTCAATCCTCAATCCTCAATCCACACTCCTCAACCTTCAATTCTCAATACTCAATCTTCAATCCTCAATCCTCAATACTCAATCCTCAATCCTCAATCCTCAATCCTCAATCCTCAATCCTCAATCCTCATTCTTCAATCCTCAATACCCAATCCTCAATCTTCATTCCTTAATCCTCAATCCTCAATTCTCAACCCTCAATCCTCAGTCCACAGTCATCAAACCTCAATCCTCAAACCTCAGCCCTCATTATCAATCCTCAATCCTCAATCCTCAATCCTTAATCTTCAATCCTCAATACTCAATATTCAATCCTCAATCCTCAGTCCTCAAATCTCAATTCTGAATCCTCAATCCTGCATCCTCAATCCTCAGCCCTCAGTCCTCAACAATCAGTTGTCAATCCTCAATCCCCAATAGAATATCCTCAATCCACAGATTTCAATACTCAATACTCAATCTGCAATCTTCAAATCTCTATCCAGAAACATCAATTCTCATCACTCAACCCTGAACGCTCAGTCCTCAATGTTCAATACTCAATACTCAATTCTCAATCTTCAATCGTCAATACTGAATCTTCAATCCTTAATCCTCAATCCTCAATCCTCAATCCTCAATCCTCAATCCTCAGTAATCAATCCTCAACCTTCAATACTCAATCGTCAATCCTCAGTCCTCAATCCTCAATCCTCAATCCTCAATCCTCAATTCTCAATCTTCAATCCTCAATACTCAATCTTCAATCCTCAATGCTCAGTCCTCAAATTTCAATTCTGAATCCTCAATCCGGAACCCTCAATCTTCAGCCCTCAGTCCTCAACAATCAGTTGTCAATCCTCAATCCTCAATAGAATATACTCAATTCACAGTTTTCAATACTCAATACTCAATCTGCAATGTTCAAATCTCTATCCAGAAACATCAATTCTCATCACTCAACCCTGAACGCTCAGTCCTCAATGTTCAATCCTCAATCCTCAATTGTCAATCTTCAATCGTCAATACTGAATCTTCAATCCTCAATCCTCAATCCTCAATCCTCAATCCTCAATCCTCAATCCTCAATCCTCAGTAATCAATCTTCAACCGTCAATACTCAATCGTCAATCCTCAGTCCTCAATCCTCAATCCTCAATCCTCGTTCCTCAAACATCAATCCTCAACACTCAGTACTCACCCTCAATTCTCAATTCTCAATCCTCAATCCTCAATCCTCAATCTTCAGTCCTCAATAAACAATCTCCAATCCCAGATCCTCAATCCCCGATCCTCAATCCTTAATCCTCAATATTCAATCCTCAGACATCAAACATCAATACTCAACCCTCAGACCTCGTCCTCAATCCACAACACTCAATCCTCAATCCTCAATCATCAATCATTAACATTCAATCTTCAATCCTCAATACTCAATCCTCAATCCTCAACACGCAATCCTCAATGTTCAATCCTCAATACCCAATCCTCAGTCTTCAATCCTCAATCCTCAATCCTCAATCCTCAATCCTCAATCCTCAGACCTCAAACCTCAATCTTGAATCCTCAATCCAGAATCCACAAGCTTCAGCCCTCAGTCCTCAACAATCAGTTGTCAATCCTCAATCCTCAATAGAATATCATCAATTCACAGTATTCAATACTCAATACTCAATCTGCAATCTTCAAATCTCTATCCACAAACATCAATTCTCATCATTCAACCCTCAACATTCAGTCCCCAATCCCCAATTTTCAATCCTCAATCCTCAATCCTCAATCCACAATCCTCAACCTTCAATCCTCAATACTCAATCTTCAATCCTCAATCCTCAATACTCAATCCTCAATTCTCAATCCTCGAACGTCAATCTTCGATCCTCAATTCTCAATCTTCAATCCTCAATCCTCAATCCTCAATCCTCAATCCTCAATCCTCTATCCTCAATCCTCAATCCTCAATCCTCAATCGTCAATCTTCAATCCTCAATACTCAATCTTCAATCCTCAATCCTCTGTCCTCTATCCTCAATGCTCAATCTTCAATCCTCAATACCCAATCCTCAATCTTAAATCCTAAATCCTCGATTCGCAATCCTCAATCCTCAATCCTCAGGCCTCAAGTATCAATATTCAACCCTCAGTCCTCGTCCTCAATCCACGACCTTCAACCCTCAATCCTCAATCTTCTTTCATCAATATTCAACCTTCAATCCTCAATCCTCAATCCTCAATCCTCAATCCTCAATCCTCAATGTTCAATCATCAATACCCGATCCTCAGTCTTCAATCCTCAATCCTCAATCCTCAATCCTCAATCCTCAATCCTCAATCCTCAGTCCTCAAACCTCAATTCTGAATCCTCAATCCTGAATCCTCAATCGTCAGCCCTCAGTCCTCAACAATCAGTTGACAATCCTCAATCCTCAATAGAATATCCTCAATTCACAGCTTTCAATACTCAATACTCAATCTGCAATCTTCAAACCTCTATCCACAAACATCAATTCTCATCACTGAACCCTCAACACTCAGTCCTCAATGTTCAATACTCAATCTTCTATCCACAATCCTCAATCGTCAATCTTCAATCCTCAATACTCAATCTTCAATCCTCTATCCTCAATCCTCAATCCTCAATCCTCATTCTTCAATCCTCAATACCCAATCCTCAGTCTTCATTCCTCAATCCTCAATCCTCAATTCTCAATCCTCAATCCTCAGTCCTCAGTCCTTAAACCTCAATACTCAACCCTCTGCCCTCATCCTCAATCCTGA